>NC_057811.1:447998113-447998700 GCF_018294505.1 Triticum aestivum | reverse complement strand
CCGAGCGTGCTCGCCGCCGTTCACCATCGTTCCCGCGGCCACCGTGCCCCAATCGCCACTTCGCCGTGTCGTACGCCGTCGCCGCCCTCGACTACACCACCTCCACCTCTCTGTTGGAGCTCCGAGCCACTGCAACGGCCTCCCCGAGCTCGTCTTCCCCGCACGGCCGCCGTCGATCGCCGCCCCGTTTCGCCGCCTCGAGCCTCCCCGAGCACGCTGCCGTCCCCCTACAGCCTCGCCGTGAGCCTCTCCCGCTCCTCCCCTGCCCTTTCTCTCTCGCGCGCCCCCTAGCGGCTTCCCCACGCGCGCCCGAACGCCGCGCCGCGGAGCTCATCGCCGGCGGGTCTCCGGTGACCATTTGGTCATGGGCGTATGCCCGTTAGCTCGACCGCACCGTGTAGCACCCGCCTAGCTAGCTAGTTCGGCCGCTCGCGCGCCCTAACGCCGCACCCGCCCCAGCCCGAAGTACATCGCCGCCGGCGAGCTCGTAGCGCTCGCCCCCGCCCGTTCCAGCCGCTCCGGCCACCACGGTTGGACGCGCGGCGCCGAGCCGCGTCGAACGCGCCCAGCCACGACCCCGCAGACCC
>NC_057811.1:447856081-447997569 GCF_018294505.1 Triticum aestivum | reverse complement strand
CCAAGTGCCACTGCCCGTGGGCCCCGTGGGCCCCGTTGACTGGGTCAACCTAGTCAACGTGCTGACTGGGCAGGCTCAGCCACTGACATGCGGGCCCCGCCGCAAAATTAAAAAAAAAGAGAAAAGAACAATGTTTTTATAATTAAAACTAATTAATTAATCTAATCACTCACTGACAGATGGGCCCAGTAGTTAATTAACTAAAAGTTAATTAGTTTAATCTTCTGTTAGCCCACTGTCTATGACAGGTGGGGCCCGCTAGTCAGTTTGACCTGGTCAGCCGCTCTGTTGACCTGATGACGTCAGCATTGCCTCATGCTGACGTCATAATTCATTTTTGCTTAATTCAAATAATTCCAGAAATTCAAATAAACTTTGAAAATTCATATCTTTTAAACCGTAACTCGGATGAAAATGTTTTCTATATGAAAGTTGCTCAGAACGACGAGACGAATCCTAATACGCAGTCCGTTCGTCCACCACACCTACCTAACCTATCGAACTAGCAACTTTCCCCCTCCGGTCCGTCTGTCCGAAAACGCGAAACATCGGGAATACCTCCCGGATGTTCCCCCCCTTCACCGGTACCACCTACTGTCGCGTTAGGACACACCTAGCACCGCTCATTGTCATGTCACGCATCGTCATGCTTATGTTTGCATTGTATTTACTGTTTCTTCCCCCTCTTCTCTCCGGTAGACTACGAGACCGCCCCTGCTGCTGCCCAGTTCGACTACGGAGTCGACGACCCCTCCTACTTGCCAGAGCAACCAGGCAAGCCCCCCCTTGATCACCAGATATCGCCTATTCTTCTCTATACTGCTTGCATTAGAGTAGTGTAGCATGTTACTGCTTTTCGATATCCTATCCTGATGCATAGCCTATCCTTGCTACTACTGTTGATACCTGTACCTGCAATCCTACATGCTTAGTATAGGATGCTAGTTTTCCATCAGTGGCCCTACATTCTTGTCCGTCTGCTGTGCTATACTATCGGGTCGTGATCACCTGGGCGGTGATCACGGGTATATACTTATATACTATATACATGATACATGTGGTGACTAAAGTCGGGTCGGCTCGTAGGAGTACCCGCAAGTGGATCTTTGTGGCGGAGCGACAGGGCAGGTTGAGACCACCTAGGCGAGAGGTGGGCCTGGCCCTGGACGGCGTCCGCGGTTACTTCGACATAACACGCTTAACGAGTTCTTGGTATTTGATCTGAGTCTGGCCATTTGGTCTATACGCACTAACCATCTACGCGGGAGTAGTTATGGGTATCCCGGCGTCGTGGTATCAGCCGAAGCCTTCTTGATGTCAGCGACTGAGTGGCGCGCGCCGGATTGGACTGGAACGCCACTAGGCTAGGTCTGCTTCCGGCCGCGTACGCAACGTGCAGGTGTGCATAGGGCGATGGGCCCAGACCCCTGCGCGCATAGGGTTAGACCGGCGTGCTGACCGCTCTTTTGTGCTTAGGTGGGGCTGCGATGCGTTGATCTTACGAGGCCGGGCATGACCCAGCAAAGTGTGTCCGGCCAAATGGGATCGAGCGTGTTGGGTTATGTGGTGCACCCTTGCAGGGAAGTTTATCTATTCGAATAGCCGTGTCCCTCGGTAAAAGGACGACCCGGAGTTGTACCTTGACCTTATGACAACTAGAACTGGATACTGAATAAAATACACCCTTCCAAGTGCCAGATACAACCCGGTGATCGCTCTCTAACAGGGCGACGAGGAGGGGATCGCCAGGTAGGATTATGCTATGCGATGCTACTTGGAGGACTTCAATCTACTCTCTTCTACATGCTGCAAGATGGAGATGGCCAGAAGCGTAGTCTTCGACACTAGCTATCCCCCTTTTATTCTGGCATTCTGCAGTTCAGTCCACTGATATGCCCCTTTTCACATATACCCATGCATATGTAGTGTAGCTCCTTGCTTGCGAGTACTTTGGATGAGTACTCACGGTTGCTTCTCTCCCTCTTTTCCCCCTTTTCTTTTCTATCTGGTTGTCACAACCAGATGCTGGAGTCCAGGAGCCAGACGCCACCGTCGACGACGACACCTACGACACTGGAGGTGCCTACTACTACGTGCAGGCCGCTGACGACGACCAGGAGTAGTTAGGAGGATCCCAGGCAGGAGGCCTGCGCCTCGTTCGATCTGTATCCCAGTTTGTGCTAGCCTTCTTAAGGCAAACTTGTTTAACTTATGTCTGTACTCAGATATTGTTGCTTCCGCTGACTCGTCTATGATCGAGCACTTGTATTCGAGCCCTCGAGGCCCCTGGCTTGTATTATGATGCTTGTATGACTTATTTATGTTTTAGAGTTGTGTTGTGATATCTTCCCGTGAGTCCCTGACCTTGATCGTACACATTTGCGTGCATGATTAGTGTACGGTCAAATCGGGGGCGTCACAAGTTGGTATCAGAGCCGACTGCCTGTAGGAATCCCCCTATCCACACTCCTTGGCCGAAGTCGAGTCTAGACATTACAAAACTTTTACTAACATGGCTGTGTGTCTTACGGGCCCACGTCGCCATTGGGTGGTACTAGTATCTTTTACTCCTCGACCTTTACTCTGGGACTCTGAACTCTCTTCTACTCGGGTTAAACGAATTTACTAACTTTAACACTAGGATCCCGTGACCGCGTTCACCCCAAAGTTGGATAAGCCATAGTTGTTTCTTAGAGTAGTATTTTGAACAATTCACACACTGTCATTTGACTCCTTTGAAACGTCTTTGCTTTCAGATGGAACCCACGAGGCAGGTCGTTCGCCACACGACGGCCATTGGTGCCTCGGGATCACCTGCGGTGCTAGCTGAGATGATGACCTATCTGGGTTATCGCTGGCACCCTGAGTACACCGTCTACGAGGAGTACCAGGACTTTAACCAGGAGCAGTACCGTGCCATCGTCCACCTCTACTCTCGGGAGTACGACTCCACTACTGTGCTGCACACCGCACATGGTGTTGGTGTGACCATCGATATGGCTGTCCACGATGCTGCCTATGCTGCTCTGACACGTCTTCGTGGAGAGTATCAGGAGTTGGACACCTCCCCTTTCAGGCACATTGCTATCGCATCTGATGTTGGTGCGGAGGGATACTATACTGCTGCCTACTCCACGGTCACCCGAGAGCCCTTCTACCATCAGCACCTTGTTCTGCATGCTGATGGGCTGGATCGAGCTAACCGAGCTCTTCGCCACGAGATGTACACCACCCGTCAGCACCTTTACCGAGCTCTGACGCTGCTGCACCCCTTTGTCCGATCTGGACAGGTACCATGTACTGCGATCTACCCAGCCAGGACCGTGATGCCCCACGGTGTCGGTTGGCCAGAGGTGGGAGGCTACTCTCCCGCACTTGGCCCTCTTCTGCCACCTGAGCGTCGGGCTCTACACCTGAGTATCCGCGGCCCCCAGTCTGCTGACGTCGAGGGCTATCCGTTGCCTCACTACCAGCTGTCGGGCTACGATTACCTCCACAGTACCTCTTGGGACTGATGTAGGCTTGCTTGTAGTATTAGTGGCAGTCGCCGCGAGCCTGTGTGCCGCCTATGATGTTTTAGTCTATGTACTGAACTCTGTGTGCTGAACTCTATGCATGACCCCTTTTGTAAGTTATGCCGACTACCTATGTAGTAGCTATCGTGCTCCTTTCGTTATGCATGTTTCATCATGAATGATTCTTGTCTTTGCAATATTTCCCAATGCTGAACTACCCCTGTTATATATTAGCAGGATGGTTAGACCAGGTGGTCGTGGTCGTGGTGGCGATGCCCCACCACCACTTGAGTACATGGCTGGTATGATCCAACAGTTTGAACTGAACCGCCAGTTCATGGAAAATATGATGGCTCAGTTTCCTCGCCCCAATATGAACCAGCAGCCAGCCCAAGTGACTCTTCAAGATTTCATACGCCTCAACCCAACCATCTACCGCAGCTCAACTCAGCCTCTGGATGCTGATGACTGGCTCCGTGACATCACCTATGAGATGGAGTCTGCCGATGTAGCCCCTGCCAGCTATGTCACTTTGCTTCCTTCTTCTTGAAGGGACCCGCAGCTCAATGGTGGGACAGCCACAGGCGTACTCTGCCAGCTGGAACAATCATCACATGGCCAGACTTCCAAGCTGCTTTCCGTGCCCGCTTCATTCCTCATGGAGTCATGGACCGGAAGAAGCGTGAGTTCCGCAACCTCACCCAAGGCAACAAAACTGTCGAAGCTTATCAGCGGGAGTTTCTGGACTTGTCCCGCTATGCTGAAGAAGACATTGCAACTGATGCACGCAGACAGGAGAAGTTCCGTGATGGCCTTCAAGCTGACATCAAGCTCGCACTTCTAGTGCATGACTTTGCTGATTTCGCCACCTTGGTGAACAAGGCCATCAATGTCGAAACTGGTCTGCAGGAATACCAGAGCTCTCACAGGCGCAACCGTGACACGGGCTCATCTTCGGGCTCGCCCGCACAGAAGCGTAAGATATGGATCCCGAACAGCATGTACCGTCCAAATGCATCTGCCCCAAGGCAGACCTATGCTGCACCTCGTCTGCCTCCACCACCATCTAGGCAGTCAAGACTTCCAGCTCCACCATCCCAAGCTCCTGTTCCCACTCCGAATAATGGCTTGTGCTTCAGGTGTGGTCAACCAGGACACCGTGCTAAAGAATGCAACCAGAACCAGAATCAACTGGCCCTTCCAGCAACTGGCCGTGGTAACAATCAGCCCCGCAACAACAATGCTAAGTCTTATGGTCGTGCTCATGCCAACCACGTTGATCTCAACGAGGCTCAAGACCAGCCTGCTACTGTGATGGGTACACTCCTCGTAAATTCAGTACCAGCATCCGTTTTATTTGATACAGGTGCATCGCATTCATTCATGTCAGAAGATTTTGCATACAAGCACGACGTTAAATGTGAGGAGATGAACACCTCTGTATTGGTCAAAACCCCCGTGGGACAGTGTCAAACCTCCTTGGTTGGCATCGATGTCCCCGTGGAAATCGAAGGGCTGGAATTCTATGCCTCTCCCATTATCCTGAAGACGTCTAACATCGACCTCATTTTGGGTATGGATTGGTTGAAAGCGCATACTGCTTCTATAGTTTGCGCCACTAAGACCGTCCATCTGCTACACCCTTCAGATGAAATAGTTGCTTACCAAGCTCATCTGGTGCAAAATGCCGAGGCAAGGCTCTATGCATTGAATGCATTGAACGCTGCACCACTCGAGGGCATTGAAAACATTCCCGTCGTGCGTGAATTCCTCGACGTCTTCCCTGAAGAACTTCCAGGGATTCCCCCTGCTAGAGCTGTCGAATTCATCATCGACTTGAAACCAGGCACCACTCCTATAGCCAAGCGACCCTACAAAATGCCGCCGCATGAACTCCTTGAGCTTAAGGAGGAAATCGACAAATCTCTTCGCAAAGGATTCATTCGCCCAAGTTGCTCTCCTTGGGGAGCACCTTCTCTCTTTGTCAAGAAGAAGGATGGGACTAACCGATTAGTTCAAGACTACCGTCCTATAAACCAAGCTACCATTCAGAATAAATACCCTCTTCCTCGGATCAATGATCTGTATGATCAACTGGCGGGTTCGTCAGTGTTCTCTAAGCTCGACTTGAGGTTGGGCTACCATCAGATCCGTGTTCGCGAAGAGGATATCCCAAAGACCGCCTTCGTGACTCGCTATGGTTCATACGAGTACACCGTCATGTCTTTCGGTTTAACCAATGCTCCAGCCACCTTCTCTCGTCTGATGAACTATATATTCATGGATTACCTCGACAAGTTCGTCGTGGTTTATCTGGATGATATCCTGGTATTTTCCAAGAACGAAGAAGAACATGCCGAACATCTTCGACTTGTGCTGGAGAAGCTACGAGAGCATCAACTATATGCCAAGTTCTCCAAATGTGAATTCTGGCTACCGGAAGTAACCTATCTTGGGCATGTCATCTCTAAGGATGGTATTGCCGTCAACCCCGAGCGAGTTCAGGCTATTCTTGATTGGACTCCTCCCAAGAACGTTAAGCAAGTCAGAAGTTTTCTCGGTCTCGCCAGCTATTGCCGTCGATTCGTCGAGAACTTCTCTAAGATCGCCAGGCCTCTGACTAACCTGTTGCATAAGGGTGTCAAGTTCCAATGGACAGACAAATGTCAGGAAAGTTTCCAAGCACTCAAAGACAAGTTGACTTCTGCTCCAGTTCTAGCTCCACCTGATACTAAGAAGGACTTTGTCATTTACTGCGACGCTTCCCGTCAAGGATTAGGCTGTGTCCTAATGCAAGACCGCAAAGTGATTGCTTATGCCTCTCGGCAATTGCGCCCTCACGAAGAGAACTACCCAGTTCACGACCTCGAACTTGCTGCTGTCATTCATGCGCTGAAGCAGTGGCGACATTACCTTCTCGGTAATCGTTGCGAGATCTTCACTGACCACCAAAGTCTGAAGTATCTGTTTACTCAGCCAGATCTGAACCTCCGTCAACAGAGATGGATGGAGCTTGTTGCAGACTTTGACTTGGGTATTTCCTATACGCCAGGCAAGGCTAATGTAATGGTTGATGCCTTGAGCCGCAAGTCTTACTGCAACCACCTCCAGGTTCACAAAGTTCAGCCCTCGCTTGTTGAAGAATTCAGGAAGCTGAACCTCCATATTGTTCCTTCGGGTGCACTCACTCCCCCTCCTAAGGAGTTTGGCAAGGTGAACCTCCACGTTGTTACCCAGGGTTCCCTCAATACCCTAGTTGCTAAACCAGATCTCGTGGATAGCATCAAAAGGCTACAGAAGTATGACTCTGAAGCCCACAAGATTAAGCGCTACCTCGCAGAAGGAAAGCCCTCATTCTTCACCATTGCTGAAGATGGCACCCTATACTTCAAGGGCCGCCTAGTGGTGCCATGTGCAGAGAAAAACCTGGATATGACACAGGAAGTTATGAAAGAAGCTCATGATACACCTCTGTGTATCCATCCTGGTAGTACAAAGATGTACCAAGACATCCGTCAGAGATTCTGGTGGTCTAATATGAAGCAAGCCATTGCTCGTTATGTTGCTGAGTGTGACGTTTGCCGTCGTATCAAAGCAGAACATCAAAGGCCTGCTGGAACTCTGCAACCTATCTCTATTCCTGAATGGAAATGGGACCATGTTGAGATGGACTTCGTCACTGGATTTCCCAAATCACAGAAAGGTAATGATGCTATTCTTGTCGTCATTGACCGGCTTTCCAAAGTTGCACATTTCCTGGCAGTCAAAGAAACGATCACTGCTAGCCAGTTGGCAACGCTCTATATGTCCAGGATTGTTTCACTCCACGGTATTCCATTGGTTATCAGCTCAGACCGTGGCAGCTTATTCACTTCAAGATTCTGGGCAAGTTTCCAAGAAGCTATGGGAACTCATCTGTCATTCAGTACTGCGTTTCATCCTCAATCGCAAGGGCAAGTTGAACGCATCAACCAAGTCCTCGAAGATATGCTTCGAGCTTGCGTTATTTCCTTCGGCAAGAAATGGGAGGAATCTCTCCCGTATGCTGAGTTCTCTTATAACAATAGCTATCAAGCTAGTCTGAAGATGGCCCCCTTCGAAGTGTTATATGGACGAAAGTGCCGAACCCCTCTGAACTGGTCAGAAACTGGGGAACGTCCACTCTTCGGTCCGGATATTATCCAAGATGCCGAAGAACAAGTCCGCATTATTCGTGAGAATCTCAAGACTGCTCAGTCACGTCAGAAGAGTCAGTATGACCGTCATCATAAAGACATGGTCTATCAACCTGGCGAAAAGGCTTATCTTCGAGTCACACCTATGAAGGGTGCTCACCGCTTCGGCATCAAGGACAAACTAGCTCCTCGCTATATTGGCCCATTCACTATTCTCGAAAGGCGTGGAAAAGTGGCATACCAATTGGAGCTACCGCCGAACCTTTCTCAGGTTCACGATGTGTTCCATGTGTCACAGCTCCGCCGTTGCTTCAAGGATCCAATCCGAGCTGTGGATCATGAAGTGCTCGAATTGCAGCAAGACCTCTCCTATAAGGAGCATCCGGTCCGCATTCTCGACCAAGCTGAACGCCGCACACGTCAGAAGGCGATCAAGTTTCTCAAAGTCCAGTGGTCGCACCATTCTGAAGATGAGGCCACTTGGGAACGAGAGGATCGTCTGCGCGAAGAATACCCCACACTGTTTCCTTCTACCTCCTAAATCTCGGGACGAGATTTCTTGTAGTGGAGGAGATTAGAATTCAGAGAAGATTCAAATATTGTTCATAGATAATCTTGATCATAAACCCACAATTCATCGGTCTCGACAAACACACCGCAAAAGAAGAGTTACATCAAATAGATCTCCAAGAGAATCGAGGAGAACTTTGTATTGAGATCCAAATAGAGAGAAGAACCAATCTAGCTAATAACTATGGACCCCAAGGCCTGAGGTAAACTACTCACACATCATCGGAGAGGCTATGGTGTTGATGTAGAAGCCCTTCGTGATCAATGCCCCCTCCGGCAGGACGCCGGAAAAGGCCCCAAGATGGGATCTCACGGGTACAGAAGGTTGTGGCGGTGGAACTAGGTTTTCGTGGATGCCTCTGATGGTTTGGGGTAGCTAGATATATATAGGAGGAAGAAGTACGTCGGTGGAGCAACGTGGGCCCCACGAGGGTGGAGGGCGCGCCCCCTGCCTCGTGCTCTCCTCGTTGATTGCTTTACGTAGACTCCAAGTCCCGTGGATCACGTTTGTTCCGAAAATCACGTTCCCGAAGGTTTCATTCCGTTTGGACTCCGTTTGATATTCTTTGTCTGCGAAACATTGAAATAGGCAAAAAAACGCAATTTGGGCTGGGCCTCCGGTTAATAGGTTAGTCCCAAAAATAATATAAAGTGTATAATAAAGACCATTAAACATCCAAAACATAATATAATATAGCATGGAACAGTCGAAAATTATAGATACGTTGGAGATGTATCAATGCATAGGCCACAACCTTGCCATCTTGCATAAGTACACATCCAAGGCCTTTTCTGGAGGCATCGCAGTAGACATCAAAACTGCAGTAGATGTCAGGAAGAGTCAATACTGGTGCTGACGTTAGTCTGACTTTTAACTCATTGAAACTCCGTTGGCAGTCCTCAGTCCATTCAAACTTCTTATCCTTCTTTAGGAGTTATGTCATTGGCTTGGCAATCTTAGAGAATCCTTCAATAAAGCGGCGATAATACCCGACTTGTCCAAGGAAACTCCGGTTTCTGAGACTGTCGTGGGTGCGGACCAATCAAGCACATCTTTCACCTTACATGGATCCACGACTATTCCTTCTGCTGAGAGAACATGCCCTAAAAATCCCACTTGCTTGAGCCAAAATTCACATTTGCTGAACTTCGCGTAGAGCTGATGGTCGCGGAGTCTTTGCAAAACTGCTCGGAGGTGATCCTTGTGTTCGTCTTTGCTTTTTGAATAAATGAGGATGTCATCGATGAATAACACCACAAATTTGTCCAAGAAATCCATAAACACCTTATTCATCATATGCATGAAGAAGGCAGGGGCGTTGGTGAGACCGAATGACATAACGGTATACTCATAAAGGCCGTATCGAGTAGTGAACGCGGTCTTGGGAATATCTTCCTTCTTGATTTCGAGTTGATGATATCCGGTCCTCAAATCAATTTTGGAGAATACTTTGGCCCCACTGAGTTGATCAAACAAATCATCAATCCTTGGTAATGGATACTTGTTTTTGATGGTGACGTCATTCAACTGTCGGTAGTCCACACACATCCGAAGACTGCCATCCTTTTTATCCATGAATATAGCGGGTGATCCCCATGGTGAAGAGCTTCACTACTAGGGAAAACCTTACCAGTAGCGCTTGTTTTTGAGCTACCAGTAGCGCGGGCGCCAGCGCTACTGCTACGGCACTACAGGTATTTTGTTGCAGCAGCGCTTGTTTAGGCTAGTGCTACTGGTAAGTTCATATACTAGTAGCGCGGTACTGGAAAGCGCTACTGGTAAATGAGCGATGCTGGTAATATTTGGGCCCACGCCACTGCTAAAATCTATGTTTTTTAGCATTTTGGCGTTGTACATGTTTAAACAGATATATCTTTTATACAATAACAACTCATCATGAACTAGTCTGTTTAAATAGCATATTCATTACCACTTGTCATCACCACCAAACAATGTTCGTCAATGAGACATCGTATAACAAGTTGGTCACTAGTCATAATCACCACTCCTCCTCATCATCATCAACTCTAACACATTGTAGCACATAATAACACATTCTAGCTACGACCTACTCCTCTCATAGGACCTACTCTACCCTCTCTTAGGTAAAATATCATAAAACAAGATAGGCATTGACTCTCCATTAAGGAAAATGGACTCTCCATAATAAAGAACGGAGATCATCCTGTCTCCAAGTCTTGGCCTACGCACAATGTTGCTTCCTAGTACCTCTCTACGATGGTCGAAACATTTTTTGAAATCATTTATTATCATGGCTTCCTCGCTTTTAGAAATCCAGTATGGACAGGAGTGATGTGCATACTGCGGGTGACCTGGCCGTGGTGGCCGTAAGCTCATAACATCAACGCGACCTCTCAGCAACATCAGATGAGGCACACAATCCATCGGGATTTTCTGTTCAAAACATAGTAATAACTTTGTAGTTAGCAATGTAGTTTAGTTTTAGAAGAATTTATGCAAAAGATGCACGGATGTCGTAATAGTAGAAAATCTTACCATGCTATCTCCATTGATGTTACCGTAGTTCAAGACGTGCACTAGTGGAACGTATTGACCATAATGTGGAGGAGTTTGACAATAGCTATTGTAATTCTCAAGATCAGTAAAAAATGCGATAAGACCATCTTTCTCCTTATAAGTTAATTGTGCTTCATCATTGTAGTAGTAGGTTCTGTCTACCATCTTCCGTACATTTTTTGAAGAATGAAAATAAGCTGTCAATGGAAATAAGCTGTCAAATATTTTGAAATAAACAATATAAATTACTTAACAAATATGTTTGAGAAACTCATGCAGCGGTAGAACTGGAAGCGTGTCAACAAGGACCCAAATGGTCATATTCTTTTCGTCGATGTCAGGATCACCAAGATCGAAGGTGAGAAGCATACCCTCATGAAAATCATACGCCTTGCAAAGGGCTTCCCAATTCAGGCAACCAAAATTGGATGAGTTCATAGAATTGTATAGATTTACAGCAAAATCATAACCATGATGGGTCCTTAGTTGAATTATCTTTGTCTCCATGCTTTCATGATCTTCAAAACCCATCTTCTCCAAGACATAGCGTATTGCATGGCATGGGATAAGCTAGTCGAATTGTAAAAGATGGAAATTACACGTTGAAGATGTAGAGAAGTCGTGCAAAAATAACAAAAAACTCTTGTCATCGTTGCGTACCGTTTCAACATCGAAGGTCTCTTGGAGCTTGATGTTGCCGACCTTCTACCAGGTGAGGCCTGTCGCACAGACCGCACTCATCTTCGCAGTACTTGCACATAGGGAATTCCCTTTCGTCGTCAGATATTTCCTAATAGGTAATTAATAATCCATCATCGAATACATATATAGTAGTTTGTAGCAAAGATCATCATATAACAACTAGAACACCTAAAATTTGTAGTTTGTAGTAGTTTGTAGCAAAGATCATCATTGAACCTAGTTTGTAGCAAAGATCATCATATAATATCACTAATACATCTTGAATAATAGCTCCTCTAGGTTCAGTGGGCCGTGGTGGACACCCAAAGAGAAGGAACCATCACAGGATCATAGCTCCGGTGAGATCCCCAAAGAATCTGCCAGGTATTGGAGAACCTGCCGTTCGCCAACGCAACCATGTAGCACTGGACGTGCGCGTTCTCCTCCGTGACACGATGTTGTACCACCTGCGCGAGGGCCTCTACACCGATGCAGGCCCACGTGACCGCCATGAAAGAAGCTCTGGGTCGACGACGGGCTGGCTCCTCACTAAGCTGCGCTCACCAAAAGGTAGCACAAACCAGTACCAGCCCGACGGAGCCCAGTCCCGGACATGGCCCCTCAGCTCAAGCAGGAGTCCTCCACCGAGTCGATGACGAGGATGCGGGATAGGCATCGTCCATGTCAATAACAAAATGCTTAATTATGAAAACAAAATTAATAAACACTTAGCAAAATTCGGCATGACCTTTGCTAAAAGCAGGACATATCGAGCACCTGAAATTTGCCAGAACGTAAACGAATCGACATTTTTGGCAAAACATAGGCCACTCGGTTAAACAACTAAGATTGTGACATGTTCAAAATATGACATATATCCACTTCAAATTTGCATATAACAGGAATAATTGTTTTTACTAAAAAAATAACAACAAATGTGATAGTTCAAAATATGATCCTAAGATTAACTAGCTAGGGTTCATACTACATTATCCTAAGATTCATACTACATTATCCTAAGATTAAACAACTAAGATTAAACACCTAAGATTAAACAACTAAGATTAAAAACCTACATTATCCTAAGATTCATACTACATTATCCTAAGATTAACTAGCTAGGTTTCATACTACATTTTTCCTATGATTAAACAACTAAGATTAAAAACCTAAATTTTTCAACTTGCTAGGGTTCAAAAGAAACTAGGGAGGAGGATGTACCTCTCGGTGGAGGAGGGCCGGTGCGGGGGGGCGGCCGGCGCGGGAGGAGAGCCGGCGCGGGGGCCGGGGCGGCCGGCGTGGGAGGAGACCGACGCGGGGAAGGCGGCCGGCGGGGAGGAGCTCCGGTGCGGGCGAGGGCGGTCGACGCAGGGAGGAGGGCCGGCGCGGGGGACGGCAGCATGCGGGGGTCCACGGTGGCCCGTGGGGGATTTAGGGAGGAGTGTGGAGTGTGTGAGTGAGCTGAGTGATGAGGCCGGGGGGCGTGCGGGGGAGGGAGTGGGCTTAATAGCAGCGCGGGTAATGGGCCAGCGCTACTTCTAAGCCCACTAGCTGTAGCGCCGGCGCACATCACACGCTACAGCTAAGTGGCCTGCCCTTTTGGCCCCGGCGGCCCGCTAAACAGCAGTGCGGCCCGCGCCAACCAACGCTGCTGCTATTCAGTAGCAGTAGCGCCCATTTTGGCCGGCGCTACTGGTACATACCGGTAGCGTGGGCGCCCAAACAGGTGCTACTGCTAAAATTCTATGTATAAGCATTTTCCTAGTAGTGCTTGGGCGGATGTATCCTTTCTGCAGCATCTCATCCAGCTGTTTCTTTAATTCCACCAATTCTGATGAAGGCATCCGATAATATTTCTTGTGTATCGGTGTGGTTTCAGGCACCAAGTCAATTGCAAACTCCAATTCTCTGTCTAGCGGCATTCCTGGCAATTCCTCGGGAAATACATCTGGATACTCACTGACCACTGGAATCAATTCCACTTCTTCTGCCACAGGTGTGAAAACCATATCCTTCTTGGGTATACTTCTGCGGGCATAAAAACTTGCGGTGCGACCCTCCTGGCTTGCCATGGTAACTTCTTTGGTCGCACAGTTGATGCATACTTGGTATTGGGTTAACCAGTTCATTCCCAGAATAATATCCAATTTGTCAGATTCGATGATGATCAGAGACGTTGGAAACTTCACTCCCTTGATATCAATTTCGAAATTATGGCAGACCAGGTTGCTTCTAAGCAAGGATCCCGGGGATTGTACCAACATATGTTTTCCCAAAATCGAGCAAGGAAATTTGTTTTGGGCAGCAAAACTCCGCGAAGTAAAAGAGTGGGAAGCCCCAAAGTCAAATAATATTATGGCAGGTATGTTATTAACAGGAAACATACCAATGACCACTTCCGGGTCCTCTTGGGCTTCATCGGCGGAGATATGATGGATTTGCCCTTGGATGGCACTCGGGACGGAATATGGCTCCAGGTAGTTGACTTGCGAATGGAATGGAGCTGTTGGCTTGCTGTTCTTGGGGCACTGTCTGGCGTAATGTCCGGTTTGTCCACAGTTGAAACAGGAATTGTTGCACTGACATTCTTCCCATACCGGACTGGTCACGACATTCTTGACTTGAGTGGTGGTCTTGTTGACATTTTGCTGCCAGTTGGGTTTGTAGTCAACCTGAGTCTGTTGCCAAGTACGAGCCTTCTGCACGGGTTGCATATCCTTCTTAGGCTCGAATTTGCGCTTGTAGTCATTATTAGCTGGCCTGTTGTCGTGCATGAGCTTGTGTTCCCTTTCTGCGATGAGGGCCTTGTTCACCAGAGTTTGAAAGTCCGAAAAATCAAACATACTGAGAGTGCACCTGAGATGCTGATTCAGTCCTCCAAGAAATCTGTCGATCTTCAGTTCTTCGGTGGCCACATCATAGAGAGAATAGCGGGCCAAATGGTTGAACTTATTCAGATACTCGCTTACTGACATGCTTCCTTGAGTGAGAGCGAGGTATTCACGCTGCTTGATTTTCATAATTCCGGCGGGAATATGATACTTGCGGAAATGATCCTTGAATTTAGTCCAAGTAATTTCCTTGTCCGTGGGCCACATGGATTTAGCATTATCCCACCAATATCGTGTCAGCTCCTTTGAGATAATATGTTGCGAAAGGGACCTTGTCTCCGTCTTCAGTGCGAGCAATTTCCAGTTTCTTCTCAATAGTCCTTAACCAATCGTTAGCGTCCAATGGATCAATAACTTGACTGAAACTGGGAGGCTTGGTTCGCTGAAAATCTGACAGCTTGGAGTAATGACCATTCTGATTTCCATTCTGCCCAACCATAACTTGCACACTTTTCAATAGTTCCAGCAGATCATTGCTCCTCCTTTCTTCAAACATTCGCATGATTTGCTAAGTGGAAGGCGGATGTGGCGGTCGAGGCGGAGGTGGCTGGTACGGCTCGGGGGAATGTCCTGCCTGTCTTGCGTAGCGACGAACAGGGACATCCTCACAAGCTTGGCTACTGCTGCCTCCCCGCGTCATCCTATTATTTATTTTCCCAATACACAGCAACCGCGATGAGAAATATCCAAGAATGGGAGGAAAGCCAGCGACAATCCCAGAAGAAAACAACGAAAGAAACCAAGGCGAATAAAAAGAAAGTTCCAACATAATTATACATAGACTCAACATAAGAGTTAAACATCATGACGGGTTTACTACCCGCATACAGGAAACTAAGCATCACAACTCGTACGACCACATCCATACATCATACTCATGACGATGGTGATACTCTAGTGATCTACTGCTCGGATGGTGCTGCTGCGGGCTCCTCTCCTGAGCCGGACCCAGATCCTGAACTGATAGTGGTGACCTCCGGGTTAAGAGAGACGCGACGGCGCTGCCTCGAGGACTCTCCCTCAGGGGCAGGTGCGGGATGGGATCTAAGCATAGGAGATGCAGGAGTAGCGACAAGGGAAGCCCACGCAGCAGGGGCACTGCGAGGGGTCACTGCCAAAGGGTTAACGGTACCCTGAGTGGTAGTAGAGGCTGGAGGAACATATGGAGTGAAACCGGTAGTAGGTAGAAGGTTCCTATTCCGAGCGGCGGCGAGAGCTATCCGGGGTCGGGTTAGCTCCCGAGCTAACTCGTAGATCAGGAGATAACTGGTAGTGATATAACGAGAGAGGTGGATAGAAGGACGATCGCACGCCGGATTAATCAAAGGAAAGCGGATACGCCCATTCTCGTGCAGAGATGGGTAGTAAAAGAAACCCGGGTGGGTGTGCATGCGAACCTCGTTGTAGCACAAGTCTACAAGAGCTTCGATTGCAGCAAACTGGACCGCCTGATATGGCGTAGAAGCGAGAACACCCTTAGAAGAACGAGTGTAAGCGCCGGAAGGGGAACTGTGGTGTAGAGTGACCTCAGCATAATACTCATACAAAGAACCGGCCAGAGTAGAGTCGTCGCCACACGTTACACTCGATACACTGGATCAGCACCCTCTGGGTAGAGTCGTCGCCACACGTTCTGAAGCAGGTGCGGCAATGTGCTACAGGATGGTACAAGATCGGAACTGGAGCCATCTACACTCACAATCACCATACGGTTAGTAATAACAACAGATAAACATGCATGCAATGCAGCAATCAATCTCTATAACTACCGGCACTCAGACGAAACTATTTACCATTCCACTAACGCACTGACGGTCTAGCGTGTCCTACAATCAGCGCGGCTCTGATACCAAGCGTTGTGGCACCCCGGCTTAGAGCAACCGGTTTACCTTGCATTGCCAGCCCAGAGATCAAGTCTTCTAGCAACACACAACAACATGGTATAGAAACAACCGCTTTATTGATGCTAGCGGGTACATAAGTCTGATATTACATCGAGATAAGAGGCCAAGCGGCACACACGGTGCTGCTGAACAGTATGTATACTATTTAATGAACATGAAGGGGCCTCGAGCACATAAACTACGCGGCAGCGGAATGATGACGAAGTGGAACTCCATAGCACAGGGACACCGATGTGGACACGGCCTAGACACGGGAAGCTCTCTGATGCGGTATGACTTGCCTGAAATCTAGCATGACACGCCAGGTCAGTACATTAAATGTACTTGCAAGCTCACAACAAGCATAAGCACGATGACAAACAATATCATGACAATTATTCAGGTTAATGCAATGCAGGTAATGCTACTAATACGATGAAACCAACATGTGCATCGAGTCCCTCGGACTCGCTTACCAGACGGGTTACTTCGTAACCAAACGGCGATCATACACGTGTCACAACTGAAGCCAATCACTCATGATCAACTCATGATCTCACAAATCATCACAAAACCAGTGCCAACAATAAATATTTAGTGCGCAGGATTAATTATAAATGTTGATTCATGGTGTGACCTACTCCCGAGTTGTGTCCGTAACCGAGGACGCGGCTATCAATAGATTGAGTACACTCTGCAGAGGTAGCGCAGTTTACCCACACCACGGAACTCATGGCCTCGCACTCCCATTCGGGTAGACCAACGGCGTTCCAACGAAACCCTCCCCTTGCCATGACACTCTCCCGACCACTCTGACCAACTCCTTCTCAGGTCTAAATCATGGGTGGCCCCGTGCCTACCAAAGGCATCAACAGCGACCGTCGTGGCAAAAACGGTCCCAAACGAGGACAAGGTACCATAAAAACAAACGGGTACACAAGGTTATGTCTGCTTACCGGGCCAGGGTACCGCACGCCCATAACCTTCCCTTGTTGGAGGCACCGGCGAGAGCCACGACAAGGGACCAAATCAAGACCCCCCATAAAGGTAAATGTGGTCGCACTAAGGAAAACCCCGAGTCAATGGCACCATGACTTGGTCAACGTTATCTTCAAGTTGGATCATTATCAGGTTTAACTTGAAAATAAAAACTACTATGCCAAGTCATATGATGCCATGAGCATGCACTAATCGATATGCAAAACATGCAACTCACAAGAACGGATCAACCTTATCAATATAACTTTCTGGCAATAACTCATCATTAAATTTTACTGGTTCTACCTCACTATTTATGATCATGCAATATTTGATTAACTCATAATTTATATGAAATTCTCATTAAGCAAAAAGAACTATCATTATTTATCATAGCAATATAACTAAGTCAAACTCTATTCTACTAGACCAAACTATTCCATGCATTCAACCAGTAACTTAAACAAACATTTCAAGCATGACAAGGTAACTAGCATTCAACCAAATTTATTTATCAAATTCTAAATGCATAAAAGAACTCATATTCAAGTAAGAAAAATCATAGATATTGAAATGACACCATCCAAATGCTAGTGTGGCTTGCCTTAGTGCAGAGGAGGGTCACACTCCTCCTGGTTATCTTCAAGGCAAGTCTCTCCTTCTGAAAATATTTAAAAACCACAAAACAAAATGTCAAAAACCAATGTGAAAATCACCAGAAATTCTATACAGCACGGAAAATTCCACATTTTGGTGTGCTGCTAATGCTTTCTGAAACAAACACAATGCAAAAAGAATCAACTCATTTGGACTTATAGGATAGAAATTATCACTGGTCAAAGTTGTGGTCAAATTTTTGAATTAATTTGAATAAAACATAAAACTGGGGGGTGACGTCGATGGCGTAAAGGCAGAATACGCCTCCACTCGTACCGCTTCGGGTGCGAGTGGAGAGGCTAACACCGGTCCCCACCGGTCAGGAGAGAGGGGGAGAGAAGAAGCAGAGCGCGGCGATGCTCCGCCGGAGCTTACGCCGGCGATGAGAGGTTCTTGGGTGAAGCCAGAGGGATAGAAGTGGAGAGGGGGTCACGGTGCACCTGCCCCTACCCGTGGCTTGTTGGGGGATGGCCGGAGCTGCTCGCAAGCGGCGGTGGCGGTCGGGGCTTGCCAGAGAGGAAGAAGGCGACGGCGAGGGGCGACTCCAGGGGCTCTAATGCTTCCAGGCGACACCAGTGGACCTCCAGTGATGCGCCTGACAGGTTGGTTGAGCTCGAGGGGCTCTGGAGCAGGGTGGCTGGGCTGCGGGGATCCCGGCGATCTCTGGTCATGGTCAACGGCCAGAGGCCTGCCCGACCGGGCTACGTCTATCCTACGTGGTCATGGTGGTTGAGAAGTGCGGTGTGTGGCTTCGGAATGGAGGGAGGGGCTCTATATATAGCCGGAGTTGGAGGGGGGTACGTGGCGCCGCCGGAGTTCTCTGGAAGCCGGCGAGCGACAACGAAGGGCACAAGTGAGAGGGGGAAAGGGCTCAGTGCTCAGGCAGGAGCTGTCCACGCTCGCGGACGAGCACAGGAGGCAGGGGAGAAGAAGACAAGGGCACGAGCGCATTGTGGTTTTTGGCCGCGATGTGCCCGTGCTTGCTGCGGCGTCTCCGGCGTCGGCGAGCGCCAGGGAGAGGTCAAGGGTGATGAGTCGAAGCTGGTGGCATGGCGCGGCAGTCGTCGGTGAGCTCTGGCTCGAGCACGCACCGAACAGAGGCGTTTGCGCGACGCAGAGCGCGTCGAACACATGCCAGACCCCATGTCCACACGCGGTCACCGCCCTGGCATGGTCAAAATGACGCCCACGCTCGGCCAAACCTTGTCTAGGCTATAGTCCATGCAATGTTAGGTCTAGGGAGGCTGAGGACTCACTGCCAGGCCGACCAGAAGTGACTCAAGCTTCTTGGCAAGTTTCTGGCCAGAAACTTGGCCGCTACATTTGGAGGGCTTCTAGAAGGCCATTAGGATTGATCTCTTGGGGTTAGGGTTTACTTAGGAGGGTAATGAGGCTCAAGAAAAACCAGGGCCAAAGGATCAAGGAAAAATACACTTGCTGTACAAAGTGCATTTTTGGGCCAGAAGGGAAATGATTTTCTGTAGCCAAAATATTACAAAAAGTCATGCAATATTTTTTCTTGGGGAGGTGGGCCAAGGTTCAAAGAATATTTAGGAATCATTTCAAGAATTTTGGAGCAATAAAAATGAGGGTTGCTTTGGAGCACTAGTTTCTGAAATGAGTTTCAGAAGAGAAATTGAATATTTTTCTTTTATGAAAAATATTCATTTGACCACTTTGGGATTTTTCAGAGAAATGAGATTGAATGAGAGGTAGATGGGTCACTTGGGTGAAGGTCAAGGGCATGCCCAAGTGATAAGTCCATTTGAATTGATTCCAAAATCTCGAATCCAAGGCAAAGGCAAAATCAAGTCCGGAAAAAGAGAGAAGGCAAAATCCAGGCTGTCACAGTCCAGCAGCCGGACATGCTAGCTCGCCAGCGAGCTCGCCGAGCTGAGCGATGACAATCAGACGATGGGCGTAGCTTCCGACCAGGAGTCGGCGCCACTGTCCAAGCCGGTTCATGCCGTGTTCACCATAGAGCTGGTGTTGCCGCACTTCGACGCCCTAATGGCGGAAGAGCTACCAGCGCAGGAGGACCTGTGCTGCAACCTCCGTCTCGTCAACGAGCACCGGTGAACAAGCGAACAACAATGTCGTTGCGGACATGTGGCCCTATGATCCTGGCTAGCAGCGGGCGCTGTATCAGACCATCCATAGGGCCCACGAGGCCCTCTCCGTCGTCCTTCGAGTTGTTGTGCTCGCCATGGCGCCGCCGTCTCGCGTTGTCAAGATGGTCAACAGACATGAGGAATAAGATGACTTTACTTGGAGAGGATGACAGTGGGGACCCACCAGGGCCATAGCCGCACGTACGCAAGTGCCTCCTTATTATATACTACAACTGTAAAAAAAGTTTGCTTCCTCCTGGTTTCCCGATATCACGGTCCCACACCATTGTCAACCTATGTAGTCAATAAACGAGAGAATTGTGCAAGGAGCGGCCCACAGCTGGGACCCAGCAGCTCGAGCAGTATTTGTGTTTTTGAGGTGTGAGCACTGCAGAGTTTTTCTTGAGCGATGTTTTCAATTTTTTTTGAGACAAGAGCGATGTTTTCGTTGTTGTTCAGAGGAGAGCAGGGTATTAACAGGGCGGGCTGTGTCCCGTCTAGCCCAGGCCAGATATCCAGCCCAGATATTAATTTTTTTTCAAGCTGAAAATGGCTAGCCCAGCTATACTTTTTTTTGAGGAATACCCAGGAAAGGTCAACTTGTTATTCTCCGCCCCGCTGGGCTACAAATCTTTCCTAGGAGGGATGCATTAGGCTTAACAAAAAAATGGGCTTTAAGAAATAATAAATGGGATGTAATTATAAAAACTAGGCTGTAACTATAAAAAAATGCACCAAACACGTAGTTAGTTTATAAAATATTATTTTTGAATTATGAAAAATTTAATTTCATTAATTGTTGCGCGCGCAATGTTTCGTTGGATTTTTAGTAAGACAAATTTATATTGAAATTGTATTTAATCTGACTAGAAATTTAGGGATAAAAATATTTTGGATCCCATCAAAATGTGAGAAATTTTATTGAATTCTGTTTTGAATGGTTGGTTGAAATTATTAATCGTTGTCCTAGCTAGAAAACGGGCTGTACTTTTAACAAACTGTAAATGGGGTGTGGTAAATTCCATTAGAATTCAAAAATGGGCTGTACATTCTTACAAATCTCAAATGGGCTATAATTTCTCTGCCACACACTTGTGGGCCTACTAAGTTGATGCGTCCCCTCAAAAAAAAAGTAAGTTGACGCGTATGCAAGGCTTTATCAACTTATAGTCAACACAAGGTTCTAGCAACAGTGGCCGTTGGATGTCCATCCAACGAATGTCATGCTTCTTCTTCAATCTCGGATATTCTAGCTTCGCCCACCCAAAATATGATTCCTCCCGTAACATCTGGGGCGCACCGTTTCGGAGGCTGACATGTGGGCCTACTAAGTTGACGCGTACCATGGGCTTTGTCAACTTAGTCAATATAAACGATTCTAGCTGCAGTGAACGTACGATGCCCATCCAACGGCCGTCATGCTTCTTCAACCTCTGGTCTTCTTGCTCCAGACACCCAAAGCAGCGCCGGTCGTGCCGCCTGCTCCTGCCTCCCGTGGCCGGCTGTGCTGCCGCGGAGGCCTCACAAGCCCCTACTACTCCCACCGCTGGCCAGGCCCTGCGGCGACGGCAGCCTCACACCGCAGCCGAACCAGTGAACCCTCGTACTCCTCTCCGTGTGGGCATTCACTGCCGCGTCTTCCTCGGCTCCGCGTCGTTCCCTTGCTAGGCCTCGCTGTCGTCCACCGCCTTGGTGCTCTCGGCGTGGCTGGTCAATGTGGTCAACGAATGACTTCCATCAGAAGAGTACTGTACGTTGAGAGGCTGACAGCTGGGTCCACGGCCGCAGCAAGGAAGTGCCTCCTTATTACACGCAAAATAATTATTCCTCCACCTGACAGCAGGGACCCACCGGACAGGCCATCGTATTTCATGAAGAAAAAAATCGTTTCCCCCCTGACTGCTGGGACCCACCAGCTACATCTTCGCACACAAGGAAGTGCGTCCATATTACGGGCAAAAATAATGATTCGCCCCCCTGACTGCTAGGACCCACCAGCTACATCTTCGCACGCAAGGAAGTGCTTGACAGTCAGGACCCACCCAGTCGAAGCGTACGTAGCGTTGTCATTTCGGTCGCGAACGTGTATGTACATACGATCGGTCTGTCTGCAGGCTGTAGCGATGAACCGTGGCCATGTAAGGAAGGGCACGTGTGCTAGTAGAGGCGCACACGTGTCGTAGTAGAGGCGCGCACGTAGCATGTACATGTACGTACAGCGGCCAGGGTGCAAGAAAGAAAATACGGCCACGTACGTACATACGGGCGGGGTCTCGAACGCCTACTCATGCATATGTACGGCCAGGGCTCATGTACATGGCTGGGTCGGAATGGAGAAACTGCGTCGTCATCGTCGTGTTCATGGGGAGGCAACGGAATGTGTCGTGTTCATCGGGAGGCAACGGAACGCGTGCTGTTCATCGGGAGCAAACCGGTTTGGACGGAACAACCAATGGAAACGAGGCCTGGCATACCGCAGAATGGAGGAAACTGCCTTGTGTTCGACCGGCCACAGTCAAAACGGGATCCTGTTCATCGAGAGTGGTCTGGCGTACCGCAAAATGGAGGAAACGGACCTCCTACGGTGGATACGGGGTCCTGTTGATTGGGAGGGGTGTGGCGTACCGCAAAACGGAGGAAATGGACTTGTGTTGGAGCGCTACGGTCGAAACAGGGGTCCTGTTCATCGGGAGGGGTGTGGCGTACTGCAAAACTGGACTCCACGGGATACTGTTCATCTTCACCGTCGACTGCCTCCACGGGATACTGTTCATCTTCACCGTCGACTGCCTCCACGGGCTACGGTTCATCCACCGTCGACCTCCTCCAACCTCCACCTGCGACTATTCATCCACGGGCTCATGTTCATCCAGCCTCCACCGCGCGCTCCTCCACCAGCTACTGTTCAACCAGCCCTCTCCACGGGGTCCTGTTCAACCACCCCTCCACGGGGTCCTGTTCATCCAGCCCTCCACCGGCTACTGTTCAAGCAGCCCTCCACCGGCTACTGTTCAACTAGCCCTCCACGGGGTCCTGTTCATCCAGCCCTCCATGGAGTCCTGTTCATCTACCGGCTCGATCGATCGGGGTCCTGTTCATCTAGCGGCAACGGCCTCTACTACTACGGGGTCCTGTTCATCCAACCCCCCGGGAACTGTTCATCCAACCCCCCCCCCCAACAACGCTCACTGTTCATGAAGGGAAGGAGGCATCAGTGTTCAATCGGCTGCAGTTAGCACCAGTAGCGAAGCAATCGCTCGCTCGGGTTCAGTTAACAACCATCGATCGATCGCTAGGGTTTAGTAACGTGTAGCCTGCAGTGCAATCGCTCGGGTTCAGTAGGCAAATGCCTCGCTCGGGTTCAGTTAGAGCCCAACGCCTCGCACCCACCCGCCTACGTGTACGAGAGAAACGCGCATCGCTCGGCCCCCGACCACCCACCATAACCGAGAACTCCCCGATATTTTCCTCGCCATCGCTTCTACCACGGTTTTTTCCGTCATGGACGGCCCAAAGAATGTCATGCAGTTGCGTCTCCGGCCTGCCGAGAACGAAAAGCCCATTTTATGTCATGATTTTTTGTCATAGAAGTAGGACCCCACCACATCTATGATGATACCGGGTTTTGTCACAATTATCGTCATAGAAGTGTCATAAGTATGACAGGAAAAAAATTCGTTCGGCCCAAAATGTCACTGATGTGTCTTTTTTTTGTAGTGATATAAACACCTATAAAGGAGCTTGGAAGTGAAAAACAAAGACCGAACATAAGTCACATTTTTCGTCATGGCACTGGTCAAGAGAAACACAAGGATGGTCATGTACAACATAGCTGTTGCTTTATTGGTCATTGTGTTCATGTTCTCAACGTTGTCGTCCTGCCAAGCAAGTAAGCAACATTATTTATATTTTACATCATGTTTCCAAATGTTGAAATTAATTAATCTGTCAGCAAATATTTTAGTTTCATGGACTGTATTACTAATTTTTTTCTTAAGTGATGTATTGCATTGTAGTTCAACGACGCTTATGCAAATATTTAGCGGGTTGCACTCATGAGTCGTGTCAGAGTGACTGCTTAGAAAGAGGCTTTCGCCCACCTTATCGGTTGGAATGCGAAACCAACCACCACCATCTTCAGTGCTGCTATAGACAGTTTGGTTCCATATTAAAATGAGAGCCACAAAGTTTCTCGGCTTATGCAATGCAATGTTGTATACTGATGCCAATAATTGAATAAACTTATATTTTCTAATAAACATTGGTATTAGAGGCATCAATCTCATTGGATTGCCATGGAACATTAGTGAAGGAAGACTGACCACATAGGATGTGTTTGTTACACCCATACATGTACATGGGGCGTGTTGGAAATATGAGCAGTTTACCATATGATATAATCCATAAAAATAGTAGATAAAACATGACCATAATAGTAAAGATTAAACTAGCCGTGTAGTCTATCAGAGAGTGACAAAATAACATATGTAGTAGTGAATTTGAACATGGCATATCTAGTCCAATTGGTAGAACAAGAAATTGAACTAAAATCAGGAAAAAAACATATTAAATAGAGGAGACATGAACACGTCCTAGACAGGAGCAGGGGCGGCGCCATTTGCGATGTTGTCACCCTTGTTACCGAAGAGGTTGCCGATGTCCTGGAAGAAGTCATCGTTGGGGAAAGTGTTTTCGACCTCCGTAGCGACATCTGGGGTGGAGAAGCCAGTAGTTGCATAGAGAGCTCCCAAACACCTTATTGCCCTTCACCCGTACATGACTCAATGTCGCGTGGTTCCGGAGGCCTACTGTCCCTATCGGCGGTGCACGCCATAAGCCAGGATGGGGAAGAACCTGGTAGCAAAGTGTTCTGGAACTTGGTAGAAGGAGGCAAGTGGTGCTCTGTTTCTGTGTGACTATGGAGAGGAGAGACCTCTATTTTATAAGCATGAAAAGAGGAGGTAAATAGGCTGCGACGGGAAATGAAACAAAGAGACGGGAGACGAAGAGGTAGCAGCCAAAGCCGAACAAACCTCGTAACCAACCTCCACTAACTGCAGCAGCAAAATGCTTCAGCTTCATGCATGCTCTAGGCATTCCCGCAGCCCGTGGCACAACGGAGTGCGTCGTGATGAGGCGAGGCGAGGCGGGCGGCAGAGGAGGAGCACGTGAGAACCTCTCTTCTTATAATGCTCATACAAGTGGGGAAAGATCTCACCTTATGAGGAGGTGTAACTCTCTCTCTCTCTCTCAACTTGCAATGTGGGACTAAACTTTAGTCCCACCTCTTGACTTGTGTGAATGGGCCAAGCGGGCCTCTAGGATTTATTATGAATTTTTGAAATATTTATTGCGTATGTCCAATATGGGCCAAAAGCAGTGTTGCTGCCTAAGCGGTTGCTCCACACCCGCGAATCACATGCGGACGCCTACGCAAGGTACCCACAGTCCCATTTTCTACTTAAGCTATACAATTATCCGGAATTCTACATCCAAAGTCCTAAAAGTTGTATATGCCAAAATATATCATATAATTCACTTACGAGACTACTCAAACGGCATGGATCTAATCACATGAACGACCAACTCTTCACCCAGAGTTTTGATGCGGACTGCGGAGTCGCGTATTGTTTCTCGATGAGCTGGCCTTCGGGCCGGGAGGCCCAATCAACCATATTGCTCTATTTTTCCTCCTGGAGTAGTGTCCACTTAGGACAGCCCGCAAATCGTGCCATGAGAGCAGATCTGACGGCCATAGATCACCCAGAAGCAAAATCGAACGGCTGGGAGAGGACTGATGGCGTGAGAGGGCGGGGATTTGGTGCAGTTTTACTGTCCTAAAATGTCCAGAGCTTCAGATATTATAATCCCACACAAATACTACAAGTACGTACAACATAATTGATGATTCAGGCCAAAACAGCAGTAGAGATGTGCTGTTAAGGCTTGACGTCAGTATGTCACACAAATAACTTAACTTAAAAACCTAGTTGGATTATAACATGTTGCCTCATAAGTCATAATCCAAGTTACTATGAAAACAACTGCTATTGCTGTTAGGTGTCGGTTTCCATGGGACGCACACACGCAACGAGGCTTAGAATAGCAAAAGCAGTCATGTACTATGAAGGATTGTGCATAAGATCAGGAAGGTTGAAGGAGGATCATATTGATATGATCCAACAGCGGTCTTATTTCCATGTGTCTATCTCTAGGTGTGCGGCATCATCGTCAGTGCCAAGATGGTTAAAATTAATGTTGATGCTGCAGTGTTCTATTGATGATCAAATGATGGGCATGGGGGTGGTGATTGCGTATCCATGATGGTGATGTCCTGGCTCGCTTGAACCACACTCGTCAAGGCGTAACCATCCTAGAACTGGCTCAAGCAATAGCGGATTGACCAGGCCTAGAACAACTGATTTGCTCTAAAAAATCTACAAGTAATCCATCTAGCAACATAAATCTGCAACGAGTCCAATCTTAAGAACAAGAGAAACCAGATGCTTCAACAAAGAAGCTCAAATCAGAAAGCATCAATTTGGCAAGGATGATAACACCAAGCAAAACATCCGCTTGGCGATAACGATTCAGTTTGACAAGCGATGACCACTTACCACGATAGGTTTTTTTGTTGCCGCAAACATAACCACTGACCGAAGAGGTCCACCGACAGGTCAAAATGATGCATTTGTCACCATCCCACTGCTTATTCTTCCCTTCAAAATTTTAGCATGTGATGTCAAATCCTGCAATGAACAACAGAACGAACAGTTCAGTATATTATTTTTTTGGAAAATGAGGATGTACCCCCGGCCTCTGCATCTGGACGATGCATGCAGCCATATTAATATTTATTCACAAAGACCATACAAGGTGATACATCAATAAGCCTGAAGCCACCAACTCGGCAACGCTGTTGCTACTCCTATCCCCTTGATGAAGGTGTGCCGAATGTCCAGCCCTAATACCAAACAAACATTGCACCAAAACCTAACATCTAAAGCCGGGTGTCCCATCCAAGCCACTACCTGGAATGGGTCCCACACCGGTCTGGCACACTCCCAGTGAGCACTGCACGCTACAAGGGTCGTCACCTCCATCTTCCATCGATTCATCCTCATAGCAGAACTGATGCACCGACCTTGCCAGGCCTCTCTGCCATCAACGCCACCATGACGCCAGACAACTTCCTCCTCCTGCGTGAGTCCATCTCCGCGCATCAGACACCGAGTCTCCACAGCGCCACGCCGCCGATGTCCTAGAAGAAGTTATCGTTGGGGAAAGTGTCTTCGACGTCTGTAGCGACATCTAGGGTGGAGAAGCCAGTAGTCGCACAGAGCGCTCCCCAAACACCTTATTACCCTTTGCCCATACATGACTCAATGTTGCGTGGTTCCGGAGGCCTACTATGCCTATCAGCGGTGCACGCCGTAAGTCGGGATGGGGAAGAACCTGGTAGCGCAATGCTCTGGAACTTGGTAGTAGGAGGCTAGTGGTGCTATGTTTCTGTGTGTCTATGGAGAGGAGCGACCTTTATTTTATAAGAACGGAAAGAGGAGGCAAATAGGCTACGACGGGAAATGAAAAGAAGAGACGAGAGACGAAGAGGTAGCAGCCAAAGCCGAACAAACCTCATAACCAATCTCCACTAACTGCAGCAGCAAAATGCTTCAGCTTCATGCGTGCTCTAGGCATTCCCGCAGCCCGTGGCACAACGTAGTGCGTCGTGATGAGGCGAGGCATGGCAGGCGGGCGGCAGAGGAGGAGCACGTGAGAACCTCTCTTCTTCTCATGCTCATACAAGTGGGGAAAGAGCTCAGCTTATGAGGAGGTGTAACTCTCTCACAACTAGCAATGTGGGACTAAACTTTAGTCCCACCTCTTGACATGCGTGAATGGGCCAAGTGGGCCTCTAGGATTTATTACGAATTTCTTAGATATTTATTGGGCAGGTCCAATATGGGCCAAAAGTGGTGCTGCTGCCTAAGCGGTTGCCCCACACCCGCGAATAACATGCGGACGCCTACGCAAGGTACCCACAATCCCATTTTCTAAGCTAAACAATTATACAGAATTTACATCCAAAGTACTGAAAGTTGTATATGCCAAAATATATCATATAAATCCAATACAAGACTATTCAAACAACATAGATCTAATCAGATGAAAGGCCAACTCTTCGCCCAGAGTTTCGATGCGGACTGCGGAGTCACGGATTGTTTCTCGATGAGCTGGCCTTTGGGCTGGGAGGCCCAATCAACCATATTGCTCTGTTTTTTTCTCCTGGAGTAGCATCCACTTAGGACAGCCCACAAATCGTGCCAGGAGAGCAGATCTGCCGACCATAGATCACCCAGAAGCGAAATCGAACGGCTGAGAGGATTGATGGTGTGAGAGGGCAGGGATTTGGTGTAGTTTTACTGTCCTAAAATGTCCAGAGCTTCAGATATTACAATCCCACACAAATACTGCAAGTACGTATAGCAGAATTGATGGTTCAGGCCAAAACAGCAGTAGAGATGTGCTGCTAAGGCTTGATGTTAGTATGTCACACAAATAACTTAACTTAAAAACCAAGTTGGATTATAACCTGTTGCCTCATAAGTCATAATCCAAGCTACTATGAAAAAAATTGTTATTGCTGTCAGGTGTCGGTTTCTGTGGGAAGCACGCACGCAACGAGGCTCAGAACAGCAAAGGGAGTCATGTACTTTGAAGGATTGTGCATAAGATCAGGAAGGTTGAAGGAGGCTCATATTGGTATGATCCAACAGCAGTCTTATTTCCATGTGTCTATCTCTAGGTGTGAGGCATCATCGTCAGTGCCAAGATGGTTAAAAGTAATGTTGATGCTGTAGTGTTCTATTGATGATCAAATGATGGGCGTGGGGATAGTGATTACGTATCCATGATGGTGATGTCCTAGCTCGCTTTGATCACACTCTTTAAGGCGTCACCATCCCAGAACTAGCTCAAGCAATAGCGGATTGACCAGGCCTAGAACAACTGATTTTCTCTCATTAATCCACAAGTAATCCATCTAGCAACATAAATCTGCAACTAGTCCAATCTTAAGAACAAGAGCAACCAGATGCTTCAACAAAGAAGCTCAAATCACAAAGCATCAATGACGCAAGGATGATAACACTAAGCAAAGCATCCGCTTGACGATAACGATTAAGTTTGACAAGCGATGACCACTGACCACGATAGGTTTTTTTGTTCCCGTAAACATAACCACTGACCGGAGATGTTCATCGATAGGTCAAAATGATGCACTTGTCACCATCCCACTGCTTGTTCTTCTCTTGAAATTTTTAGCATGCCATGTCAAATCCTGCAATGAACAACAAAACGAACAGTTCAGTATATGAGACTAGATCATACAAAAAAACACTCCGTAATAGAATGTGCAAGCAATAAACTACATAATACAATTCAGTAGCAACACTGGCTCACAGGCAAAAAAGGACTACACTACCAGAATGTGGCAAAAACAACAGAACCAACAAATTCAGCATTGAAACTTTTTTTGCGGGTTCAGTACTGAAACTATAACAGGCAAAAAAATCACTTGTAAAATGAACAACAAACAAAAGAACCAACAACCATAAATTTGTATGTACAGTGCAGTGTGAGTTGGAAAGATTGAATTTTGTATAACATGCATTTTAATATTCACATTCAGAATTCAAATGGCCTAGGAGAGACAGTTAGCCACACATGGAAAGACATAAATCTACTTGATCAGGCATTACAGAATTGTACACTGAAATTCAGCTCCTTAATTTTGATTCTGGATAAGAATCACAAGGTTGGATTTGAAGATACAAATGGTAGGAGACAAACCTGAGGTGGTAGCTTAGGATCTTCGTACATGACTCAATGTTGTGTAGTTTCGGAGGCCTACTGTCCCTATCGGCGGTGCATGCCATAAGCCAAGATGAGGAAGAACCTAGTAGCGCAGTGCTCTGGAACTTGGTAGCAGGAGGCAAGTGGTGCTTTGTTTCTATGTGTCTATGGAGAGGAGCGACCTCTATTTTATAAGCACGGAAAGAGGAGGCAAATAGGATACAACGGGAAATGAAACGAAGAGACGGGAGACGAAGAAGTAGCAGTCAAAGCCGATCAAACCTCGTAACCAATCTCCACTAACTGCAGCAGCAAAATGCTTTAGCTTCATGCATGCTCTAGGCATTCCCGCAGCCCGTGGCGCGACGCTGCATCATGATGAGGCGAGGCATGGCGAGGCGGGCGGCAGAGGAGAAGCTTATATACTAGTGAATGTATGTCGAGCGAGGTGCTCCTCCAAGATCTGGAGGTCGGCATGCATGGCAGCCATAGTGACCTTGTGCGCGCGTGCGGGCGCGATTTTCTTCTCCGCTGCCAGATGCTACTGAGCTCCACATTATACTGCATGCAAAATGGTTGTGGGCGCTGCTTAATTGGAGGACGGGGACAGTGATTTCTGTGGAAGGTGTCGCGTCGTCGGTCGGGGCATGTGGGACGGGGAAGGAGGAGGATGGTGTGGGTGGGGTGTGGATTAGCTGACCATATTGACAAGGCCGCGCAGCAAGAAGAAGGCTCGGTGGCAAGGAGGCCGCACAGCAAGAAGAAGGGTCGCTGGCGAGGAGGCGGCGCTGCAAGAAGAAGGGTCGCCGGCGAGGAGGCGGCACTGCAAGAAGAAGGTCGCCGGCGAGGAGGCGGTGCTGCAATAAGAAGGGTCGTCGGCGAGGAGGCTAAGCTGCCAGTAAGCAGTAGTGAAGGTTTGAACTTGGAAAGCAAGGAGGAACAGTGGAAATGTCGCTTTTGGTGGGAGGGAGGGGGCGGGGAGATAGATATTTCCGCGGTGGCAGAAAAATTTCGCTCGGTGCCGCGAGAAACTAGCGCGCAAGTGTGGTTCAAGCACGGACAGTGGACTATAGACGACGAAGCTTCCTGCGTAAGCCAGACAAGACGGTGCGCCAAGATATTTTATATCGCGTCCCACACAATTCTTTCTAGTAAACTGTTTGTGGTATACCTGATTTTTTCATTATGTTTTGAAAGACAAAATGGTGTTACAGAGGGAAAGGATGGTGTTTGAATTTCTAGAACATTTATGTACAGTGAACATGCGACTACATGAGTGTCGTGTTTAAATTTGGAGTTATTCTGGGTTTGTTTGGCATTTTTATGCATTAATTGAGTTTCTAGGCATTTAATGTGCATAATTCAAATTTGTACTACAAGCACATCCAGTGCACCAAAGTTTGTTGAAAAATCATATGTGTGTCTTTGGGTGAATTTATAGGTCCCATGCAAGAAATGTGAATGAAATTCAAACATCTGGGCGTCGTGGCTCGGTCGGGAACATTGAGAAACTTGGTTTTTAAATTCCTGGAAATTCAAAACTCGCCTGAAAATCATGAAACTTGGCATGGTGTCATTTCATGGCACCAACATGATGTGGTAAAAAAATTGGCTGCATTTCAACAAGTTTTGGTATAAGCTTCTAGCAAACCGGAGCTTCTCTCGAGAAGACTCGTGTTTCCCGAGGGGGGACGTGTCACCTTTGTGTGCGAAATGATATACGCTGCCTCCCCCCCCCCCCCTTGATTTTTTATAGAGGCAACATAGAACTATATGAGTGTCGTGTTAAAATTTGGAATTATTCCGGGTTTGTTTGGACTTTTTTATACATTAATTGAATTTATGGTCATTTAATGTGCATAATTCAAATTTGAACTACAAGCACATGCTCCAGTGCACCAAAGTTGGTTCAAAAATCACATGTGTGTCCTTGGGTGAATTTCTAGGTCGAATGTAAGAAATGGGAATGAAATTCAAACATCTGGGTGTCATGGCTTGGACGGAAATATTGAGAAACTTGGTTTTTTAATTCATGTAAATCCAAAACACGCCTGAAAATCGTGAAACTTGGCATGGTATCATGACATGGCACCAACATGCGGTCGTAAAGTTTTTGGCCAAATTGGGACAAGCTTTGGTATAAGCTTCTTGCAAACTAGAGCTTCTCTCAAGAAGGCTCATGGTTCCGAGAGGGAACGTGTCACCTCCGTGTGCGAAATGACATACACTGCCTTCTCCCGCCTTAATTTTTTTACACAGGAAGCTTAGACCAAATAGAAGTATCGTACTAAATTTTGGAATTATCCCGGGTTCGTTTGGCCTTTTTATACATTAATTGAATTTCTAGGCATTTAATGTGCATGATTCAAATTTGAACTACAAGTACATGCTCCAGTGCACCAAAGTTAGTTGAAAAATCATATGTGTGTCCTTGGGTGAATTTGTAGGTCCCATGCAAGAAATGGGAATGTAATTCAAACATCTGGGCGGCGTGCCTCGGCTGGAATATTGAGAAACTTGGTTTTCTAATTCATGTAAATCCAAAACATGCCTGAAAATCATGAAACTTGGCATGGTGTCATGACATGGCACCAACATGCTGTGGTAAATTTTTTGGCTGAATTGGCACAAGCTTTGCTATAAGCTTCTTGCAAACCGGCACTTCTCTCAAGAAGGCTCCTGGTTCCGAGAGGGAATGTGTCACATCCGTGTGCGAAACGACATACACTGCCTTCTCCCACCTAGATTTTTTTGCACAGGCAGCTTAGACCAAATAGGAGTTTCGTGCTAAATTTTGGAATTATTTCGGGTTTGTTTGGCCTTTTATATGTTAATTGATTTTCTAGGCATTTAATGCACATAATTCAAATTTGAAGTACAAGCGCATGCTCCAGTGCGCAAAAGTTAGTTGGAAAATCATTTATGTGTACTTGGGCGAACTTCTAAGTGCCATGGAAGAAGTGGGAATGAATTCAAACATCTGGGCGTCTTGGCTCTGCCGGAAACATCGAGAAACTTAGTTTTAAAATTCCCAGAAATCCAAAACTCGCCTGAAAATCATGAAACTTGCCATGGTGTCATGACATGGCACCAACATGTTGTGGTAATTTTTTTGTCCGATTTGCAAAGGCGCACACATTAACAATCAACAAAGTCATTTTGGAACAAGTGTTGTCACGTTACAAAACAGAACCACAAATATTATTGAAACCGTGGGCATTCTACTTACCAATTGCGTGCCGCCACGCGTACCATTTTTTTATTGGCTAGGAGGTGCCGTGCGGGGTAGCTATTTGAGTACGGGAGGCGTGCGATCAGACCCCTGCGCGTGCTCATCAAGAGGAGAGCCCTTTGACCTCTATCCGCCGCCCACCTCCCTCCCAACGTCTCCATTAATGGCACCCAAGCCTCTGTTTCATGGCGTGGCTATGTCTCACTCGACTGAGATTTAAGAGAAGAAAAAGAAAATCTGAAAATAAAGTTTTGCACGGATCTTGATGTAAGATCCGACGGACCTATAGCATCGACTGCGACTTATAGGAAGACTGATGAATATAAGGACGATGACAGTGGATAATAATTGTCTTACATATTTAGGAAGATAATTAAAAAAGCCACATGTTGCAACCCCCGAAATACACAAGGACAAAAGAAGAAGGAAGACAACGATCTGGCTCGCTGATCTCTACTTTATTGATGTGTTGCTGCAGGCCGCGGGAACTAGTCTCCGCGGCGAGCGGCGATGAGCTCTTTTGCGTCCTCAAGACACTGCTTGAGAGCATCCACGGATTCCTCCACCGGGCTTTGGCGCTCGATGCGGAGCATGTCATTCTCGTCCATAAGTTTCTTGACGATGATGTCGATCCTCTTCAACAAGGCAGTGGTCTCCTCCTGCTGCTCCGCACTTCCGACGATCTTTGCCCTCAGTAGGTCGCGCTCGGCCCGGAGCTTCGCATTGCCCTCACTTAGTTGCCAAATGACGCTGGTAGACTGTTCAAACGAGGCTTTCATGTCGTCCTGCAACCTCTCCTAGCCGGAGATCTAATCCATCTGCCTATGGACGATCGCATTCATGCGCCTATAAGAGTCCTCGCCTACCCGCGAGACATTTTCCCAGGCCGCCGTGACGCGGGAGGACATCTCTGCTGTATTCGCGGCGTGGTGGGACATCTCTGCTGCTTCCGCGGTGCGGCCGGACCGGTCTGCTGCATCGACGGCGCGGCGGGACCTTCGTGCTGCTTCGGCGGCGCGGCGGGACATGTCGACTGCTTTCACGGTGAGGCGGGACATCTCTCATGCTTCCGCTTCCATGCTCACCTCTCCCTGGTGGTAATCTCTCAACGCAGAACTCAAGCTGGCCATGGCAGACGCAAGGGAACGATGATGAATGACTTGTTTGTTTTTGTGGATAAGGAGTTGAGGAGGAATGTGCAGTCATCTTGGAGTAGTAGTATTTATAACCGAGTACTAATACGCTCCTAAGTAGGGAACCATTTAGGTTTTGATCGGTCTCATTAGGTTTGCAATTAAATATAGCGTGGTAGTAATTTGGAATGTGGCGGGACGCGGGCTCAAAATTTATTGACGGTTCTACAATTTCTAAGTGCGGCACTATTCCTGCACGACGTAACGTGGGCACGCTTTCTCGGCCGCGTACGTGGCGTTTGCACCATATGGTGCACCGCAATAGGAAATGTCAGCACACGTCTTGTTCCAACAACCGTGTGCGCTCGTTATTACCATCACGCACGCTTCTTTTAATTAGAATGTGTGCCCGTCTAGCGCACACACGTTGATCTGTCTAACTGTTTATGTTTGTTGTGGCTAATCACAAACAGTTCATTCGTGTGAAGTGTATGCCGTTAATCACAGACACTTTGATCTGGCTGATCATTTCTGTTCTGTTATCTAATCGCAAACAGTTAATCCTTCTGAAGTGTATGCCATCAATCACACACACCTTTATCTGGATGCACGTTTCTGTTGTTCCGCCTCATCACAAACAGTTAATCTGAGTGAACTGTATGCCATATAACGCACACGACTTCATCTGGCTGCCCATTTCTGTTCTTCTTCCTCATTGCAAATAGTTAATTAAACTGAACCGTATGCCCTGCATCGCACACGCAACTAAAATCTGAACCATGTTTGATGTATCCTTCATCGCAAACGTTTTGCATCTTTTTTAACGGTTTTTACATCATCGTTTGCAATTAATGCATCGCACACAGTTTCATCAAAGGGTCTCTGAATCGTAGTGTCACGTTAGCAGCATCCTGCATTAGTGATATTAAGCTATCTAGATATTAAACAGTAGGGCTATCAACATACAAGTTCATTGATATGTACATACAAAAAAATGCTTTCCTTATAAATACAGAATCTAAGCAATCAATCAACAAATAAATGCTTTCCTTCATAAATGCTAATGAAAATCCAAGCTGGATTCTTGACATTCCCTGGATTAACCCAACACTTTTCTTTTGAGGGAATTTCCCCTACACTACTTAATGAAAAAAGATAGTATATTTTGTTGCTAGGATCCTTCCTTGGAATATTTACTTCATAGTTATACAATGGTGACATCCCAGCTGCATATTTTTGTAATTCATCATAAGTATTTGTACAAGAGGAAAATCTCTGGCCAGGTTAATTTTATGAGGCTGGACAATAGGCCTGCCTACAACATTTGGTTTATAAAATTTTGTACAAGAACAATATTTCAAGGCCATGTTAATGTTTTTGAGGCCACCCTTCTGCAAATGTATCCACATTTGCTTGTAAGTTCATTATAAAGTTTGTACAAACAAAAACTTAAAGAACCTTGGTACTACATTTAAAGGTTGAACAGTAGGCCTTGGTACTGCATTTTTTTGCAACTCATATGACTACTACTGAAATTATGTCAACATACTCATACTTCTTGTTCTTGAAATATCCCCTAGCCTTTTTTTTCTTAGTCTCAAATGCAGTATGGTATGAGCAGTTGTGAATGAGCACTGATAGGTCAGAATGAGTGAAATGGTGAACCCTAACCCCTACATCTAATTAAAATACCCTAACTCCAACATCTAATTAAAAACACTAACTCCTACATCTACTGGATCATTGAATCACAAATGCAGTATGGTATGAGCAGTTGTGAATGAGAACTGATAGGTCACAATGAGTGAAATGATGAACCCTAACTCCTACATCTAATTAAAATACCCTAACTCCAACATCTACTTAAAACACTAACTCCTCCATCCACTGGAACATTGAATCACAAAGTTTAATTACATATGTCATTGGATATAAATGAATCCAGTACGAATAACCCTAACTCATACATCTAATTAAAACACCCTAATTCCTACTTCTATCGCATCATTCAATCACAAAATTTAATTACATATATCACTCGCTATAAATCAATCCAATACAAAAATACCTAACTAAACATCTAAGTAAAAAACCCTAACTACTACATCTACTAGATGATTCAATCACAATATATATATCCCTGGCTATAAATGAATCCAATACAAAAAACCCTAACTAAACATCTAATTAAAAAACCCTAGCTACTACATCTACTAGATGATTCAATCACAGAATCTATCCAAACTTAGCATTGACTATAAATAAATCCAATTTCTAAAAACCCTAATTATCAGAAGGGGAGGCAGCAACTAGCAACAACAAAAACCCTAACACCTACATCTATTGCTTAACAGGAGTAACTTGTTGGGGAACGTAGCATGCAATTTCGAAAAAATTCCTACGAACACGCAAGATCTATCTAGGAGATGCATAGCAACGAGATGGGGAGAGTGTGTCCACGTACCCTCGTAGACCGAAAGCGGAAGCGTTAGCTTAACGCGGTTGACGTAGTCGAACGTCTTCGCGATCCAACCGATCAAGCATCAAACGTACGGCACCTCCGAGTTCTGCACACGTTCAGCTCGATGACGTCCCTCAAAGTCTTTATTCAGCAAAGTATCGAGGGAGATTTTCGTCAGCACGACGGCGTGGTGACGGTGATGGTGATGTGATCCGCGTAGGGCTTCGCCTAAGCACTATGACGATATGACCGGAGGAGTAAACTGCGGACGGGGGCACCGCACACGGCTAAGAAACAACTGTTGAGATTTGGGGTGCCCCCTACCCCCGTATATAAAGGAGGAGGGGAGGAGACCGGCCCTAGGGGCGCGCCCAAGTGGGGGGAAACCGACTAGGACTCCCAATCCTAGTCAGCCCCCCCCCTTCCTTTCTTTCGGAGGGGGAAAAGGGAACGAGAGGGAGAGGGAAAGGGGTCCGCGCCCCCTCCTCCTTGTCCAATTCGGACTCCCTTGGAGGGGGGCGCACCACCCCTTGCGGCTCCCCTCTATCTCCCCTATGGCCCATGTAAGCCCAATACTTCCCCGGGGGGTTCCGGTAACCCCTCGGTACTCCAAAAAATACCCGAACCACTCTGAAACCATTCCGGTGTCCGAATACCATCTTCCAATATATCAATCTTTCCTTCCCGACCATTTCGAGACTCCTCGTCATGTCCGTGATATCATCCGGGACTCTGAACCATCTTCGGTCACCAAAAACACATAACTCATAATACAAATCGTCATCGAACATTAAGCGTGCGGACCCTACGGGTTCGAGAACTATGTAGACATGACCGAGATACATCTCGGATCAATAACCAACAGCGGAACCTGGATGCTCATATTGGTTCCTACATATTCTACGAAGATCTTTATCGGTCAAACCATAATGACAACATACATCATTTCCTTTGTCATCGGTATGTTATTTGCCCGAGATTTGATTGTCGGTATCTTCATACCTAGTTCAATCTCGTTACCGGCAAGTCTCTTTACTCGTTCCGTAATGCATCATCCCACAACAAACTCATTAGTTACATTGCTTGAAAGGCTTAACGTGATGTGCATTACCGAGAGGGCCCAGAGATACCTCTCTCATACTCGGAGTGACAAATCCTAATCTCGATCTATGCCAACCCAACAAACACCTTTGGAGACACATGTAGAGCATCTTTATAATCACCCAGTTACGTTCTGACGTTTGATAACACACAAGGTGTTCCTCCGGTATTCGGGAGTTGCATAATCTCATAGTCAAAGGAATATGTATAAGTCATGAAGAAAGCAATAGCAAAAAAACCAAATGATCATTATGCTAAGCTAACGGATGGGTCTTGTCCATCACATCATTCTCCTAATTATGTGATCCCGTTCATCAAATGACAACACATGTCTATGGTCAGGAAACTTAACCATGTTTGATTAACGAGCTAGTCAAGTAGAGGCATACTAGGGACACTCTGTTTTGTCTATGTATTCACACATGCATCAATTTTCCGGTTAATACAATTCTAGCATGAATAATAAACATTTATCATGATATAATGAAATATAAATAACAACTTTATTATTGCCTCTAGGGCATATTTCCTTCAGTCTCCCACTTGCACTAGAGTCAATAATCTAGATTACATTATAATGATTCTAACACCCATGGAGTCTTGGTGATGATCATGTTTTGCTCGTGCAAGAGGCTTAGTCACCGGGTCTGCAACATTCAGATCCGTATGTATTTTGCAAATCTCTATGTCTCCCTCCTTGACTTGATCGCGGATGGATTTGAAGTGTCTCTTGATGTGTTTGGTTCTCTTGTGAAATCTAGATTCCTTCGGTAAGGCAATTGCTCCAGTATTGTCACAAAAGATTTTCATTGGACCCGATGCACTAGGTATTACACCTAGAATGGATATGAACTCCTTCATCTAGACTCCTTCATTTGTTGCTTCCGAAGCAGCTATGTACTCCGCTTCACACGTAGATCCCGCCCCGACGCTCTGCTTGGAACTGCACCAACTGACAGCTCCACAATTCAATATAAATATGTATCCGGTTTGCGACTTAGAGTCATCCGGATTAGTGTCAAAGCTAGCATCGACGTAACCATTTATGACGAGCTCTTTGTCACCCCCATAAACGAGAAACATGTCCTTAGTCCTTTTCAGGTATTTCAGGATGTTCTTGACCGCTGTCCAGTGATCCACTCCAGGATTACTTTGGTGCCTCCCTGCTAAACTTATAGCAAGGCACACATCAGGTCCGGTACACAGCATTGCATACATGATAAACCTATGACTGAGGCATTGGGAATGACTTCCATTTTCTCTCTATCTTCTATAGTGGTCGGGCATTGAGTCTGACTCAACTTCACACCTTGTAACACAGGCAAGAACCCTTTCTTTGACTGGTCCATTTTGAACTTCTTCAAAATTTTATCAAGGCATGTGCTTTGTGAAAGTCCAATTAAGCGTCTTGATCTATCTCTATAGATCTTGATGCCCAATATATAAGCAGCTTCACTGAGGTCTCTCATTGAAAAATTCTTATTCAAGTATCCTTTTATGCTATCCAGAAATTCTATATCATTTCCAATCAACAATATGTCATCCACATATAATATTAGAAATGCTACAGAGCTCCCACTCACTTTCTTGTAAATACAGGCTTCTCCAAAAGTCTGTATAAAACCATATGCTTTGATCACACTATCAAAGCATATATTCCAACTCCGAGAGGCTTGCACCAGTTCATAAATGGATCACTGGAGCTTGCACACTTTGTTAGCACCTTTAGGATCAACAAAACCTTCTGGTTGCATCATATACAACTCTTCTTTAAGAAAACCATTAAGGAATGCAGTTTTGACATCCATTTGCCAAATTTCATAATCATAAAATGCGGCAATTGCTAACATGATTCGGAGAGACTTAAGCATCGCTACAGGTGAGAAGGTCCCATCGTAGTCAACTCCTTGAACTTTTCGAAAACCTTTCGCAACAAGTCAAGCTTTCTAGACAGTAACATTACCATCAGCGTCAGTCTTCTTCTTGAAGATCCATTTATTTTCTATGGCTTGTCGATCATCGGGCAAGTCAACCAAAGTCCATACTTTGTTCTCATACATGGATCCCATCACAGATTTCATGGCCTCAAGCCATTTCGCGGAACCTGGGCTCATCATCGCTTCCACATAGTTCGTAGGTTCGTCTGGAGCGGCAGAGGGCGTTCGAGGCGAGCGTCGCTGAAGCTGCATTAGCGGCAGGCACCGCATTGCGGGTGCCCAGCTCATCGGTAGGCTCCTCCTCCTCCGCCGCCTCTTACTGAGCGCGCTCGGCAGAGGAGAGGCAGCCGTAAGTAGTAGTAGTATTTAGGGGCTATTTTGTTCAGTTCATCTGACTATAGATGTGGTGGAACTGTACAACGTACTTATAATTAGCTAGTATATATAGTTGAACTAGCTATTTCAGTACGTGGTTGGCAACAATTGGGGAAAATTTTGGTCGGTTCAGCTGTCGAGTTGAACTGTTTGTATAAATTAAGAGCGACTGCTTAATCTATGAATGAAATCTATGCTTAATTACTGAATTTTAGTTGCAAAAATTAGATACTGCTAGTGATTTTTAGCTTCATATTTTGACAAATCACAGTGTTACAAGGACTGACAAATCTTACCAAATTGTTTGTATGTGGTTGCACATGGGTCATCCAAAACAACCGTTTGCGTTGAAGGGATGCACAAATCATGCGCTGCTCTCACTTTGCATACGGGTGTTCTATCTAAAACGTTTGCGATCAAGAGCTGCAGAAATCATGCTCGGCACATTTTCTCTTGGCTTACTGGGGAAGCTGTCGGTTTGCATACGGGTGTTCTAAACTAAAAAGTTTGCGATGAGTGTTATATATTTAAAAAGCGAATTAAACTGCGGCTTGGGCGCCATTAATGGAGAGGATGCGAGCAAGGCGGGCGGCCATGGAAGTCAAAGGGCTCGCTTCCCACTGAGCCTGTGAAGCGTACAGCTCGCACGCTTCCTGGTGAGCCTGCGCGCTCAAGGACAGCTTGCATGCCTCTTGGTCAGCCTGCGCACCGGACGGCGCTCGCATGCCTCCCGTTCAGTCAAGGTCAAGCAGCTGTCCGCACGGCACCTCCTACAGCCATTAAAACCAAGACACGTGGCGTCACGTGAATGGTTAACAGAATTTTGGATTTAGTAGAATTAAAAAATTAGGCATCTCAATGTTTTGCCAGCAATAAACGGTGCCTTGGTGTTTGAAATTCATTCCCATTTCTTGCATGGGACCTAAGCATGCACCCAAGGACACGTATTTGATTTTTCAACCAATTTATATGCACTGGAGCATGTGCATGTAGTTCAAATTTGAATTATGTACATAAAATGCATTGAAAACTCAGTTAATGCATAAAATGTCCAAACGAACCCCGAAAAATCACAAAAAATCACACAATAGTCCTGTTGTTATATGTTGACACGAGAAAATAATTTGAAAGCAGTAAGAGGCAATGGATATCGTTTCGTCCACAAAGGTGGGACGTTCCCTACCGAAAACCATCATGCTTGTTGTGAGAAGCTATGGTTTGTGTGAAGCATATACCCAACCTGCCCCAAATGGGACAAAATTTGTACCACGGCATGTTGATGCCGCTCCATGATAGCATGCCAAGTTTCATGAATTTCAGACGAGTTTTGGATTTACTAGAATTTAAAAACCAGGCATCTCAATGTTTTGCCGGCAATCAACAGTGCCCCGATGTTTCAAATTCATTCCCATTTCTTGCATGGGACCTAAGCATGCACCCAAGGACATCGATTTGATTTTTCAACCAATTTATATGCACTGGAGCATGTGCATGTAGTTCAAATTTGAATTATGCACATAAAATGCATTGAAAACTCAGTTAATGCATAAAAATGTCCAAATGAACCCTGAAAAATCACACAACACTCCTGTTGTTCTATGTTGACACGAGAGAAAAAATTGAAAGCACTAAGAGGCAATGGATATTGTTTCGTCCACAAAGGTTGGATGTTCCCTATCGAAAACCATCATGCTTGTTGGGAGAAGCTCCAATTTGTGAGAAGCATATACCCAAACCTGCCCCAAATGGGACAAAATTTGTACCACGGCATGTTGATGCCGCTCCATGATAGCATGCCAAGTCTCATGAATTTCAGACGAATTTTGGATTTACTAGAATTTAAAAACCAGGCATCTCAATGTTTTGCCGGCAATCAACGGTGCCCCGGTGTTTGGAATTCATTCCCATTTCTTGCATGGGACCTAAGCATGCACCCAAGGACACAGATTTGATTTTTCAACCAATTTATATGCACTGGAGCATGTGCATGTAGTTCAAATTTGAATTGTTCACCTGAAATGCATTGAACACTCAGTTAATGCATAAAAATGTCCAAACGAACCCCGAAAAATCACAAAAAATCACACAACACTCATGTTGTTCTATGTTGACACGAGAAAAAAAATTTGAAAGCAATAAGAGGCAATGGATATCATTTCGTCCACAAAGGTAGGACGTTCCCTACCGAAAACCATCATACTTGTTGTGAGAAGCTCCGGTTTGTGAGAAGCATATACCCAAACATGCCCCAAATCGGACAAAATTTGTACCACGGCATGTTGATGTCGCTCCATGATAGCATGCCAAGTTTCATGAATTTCAGACGAGTTTTGGATTTACTAGTATTTAAAAACCAGGCATCTCAATGTTTTGTCGGCAATCAACGATGCCCCGGTGTTTGTAATTCATTCCCATTTCTTGCATGGGACCTAAGCATGCACCCAAGGACACAGATGTAAGGTCATTTTTATCCCTTAGTTGGTTTTGGTGATTGATGACAATACTTTTGCGGACTAATCATGTGCATCGAATATTTCAGATATATATTGACTAGGCACAAGATGATTTGGTTCCCCTCGAAGGCTATGGAAGACGGCATTTCTCTACGTTTCTTTTCGGTGGTATTGAGTCGTAGGGAAGCCGTACTATTAAGAGGGGGTCCGTGTTGGAAAGGTTGGGTGGATTCATCACGTACACATCTTCCTTTGCACATCCTTTTCTTCTAGCCTTTGGAGCATCCTATGTTTTCCTTGTCTATGCAAATATTGCTCGTGCTTGCTGAACTAGGGGGTGCGGTAGTACTGCTCCTTAGAGCGGTAGTACCGCAGGCCCTTGCGGTAGTACCGCCCGCTGGCGCGGTAGTACCGCAAGCGCCCACGGTAGTACCGCTTCTAGGAAAGCGGTAGTACTATGGCCGTAGTCCAGATGTTGTCACCCTCTCCCTAGTGGGTGGCACCCATCACAGTAGTACCGCGCACAGGGCGCGGTAGTACCGTGGTATCTGGCTTAGTTCCGCAAGTACGCGGCAGTAAGGGGCGGATGTAATTTTTTACATCCGCGCCTCACGCGGTAGTACCGCAGCTGGCTTATGGTACTACCGCGTCGGGTTTTTGCATCGAGTCCAACTCTGCGGAAGTAGCCACGGATGTAATTTTTTTTATCTGTGCCTTCCCATCTCTGGACAGCCCCTGCCTTGCGGTAGTACCGCAAGGGGGCGCGGTAGTACCGCGCCAGCAGTACTACCGCCCTCTGCTTTAGTGCATTTTGGGCTGTTCTGGTCTCTGCTGCGTGGGCGGTAGTACCGCGGGGCCCTGCGGTAGTACCGCGTGCCCCTGCGGTAGTACCGCGCCTCAGGTACGGTAGTACCGCGTTGCGCAGGCTGAGTTGGTGGATAACGGTTGGATTTGTTCTTCCACTATATAAGGGGCGTCTTCTTCCTCTAGTTGACCACCTCTTCCACCTCCAAGCTCCATTGTTGCTCCAAGCTCCATTTTCGCTCGATCTCTCTCCCTATCCAATCAAACTTGTTGATTCTCTAGGGATTGGTTGAGAAGGCCCTGATCTACACTTCCACCAAGAGAAATTTGATTCCCCCCACTAATCCCTTGTGGATCTTGTTACTCTTGGTTGTTTGAGCACCCTAGACGGTTGAGGTCACCGCGGAGCCATAGTCCATTGTGGTGAAGCTTCGTGGTGTTGTTGGGAGCCTCCAATTAAGTTGTGGAGATTGCCCCAACCTTGTTTGTAAAGGTTCGGTCGCCGCCTCCAAGAGCACCAATAGTGGAATCACGGCATCTCGCTTGTGTGAGGGCGTGAGGAGAATACGGTGGCCCTAGTGGCTTCTTGGGGAGCATTGTGCCTCCACACCGCTCCAACGGAGACGTACTTCCCCTCAAAGGGAAGGAACTTCGGTAACACATCCTCGTCTTCACCGGCTCCACTCTTGGTTATCTCGTGCCTTTACTTGTGCAAGCTTATTTGTGTTATATCTCTTGCTTGCATGTGTGCTTGTTGTTGTTGCATCATATAGGTTGCTCACCTAGTTGCATATCTAGACAACCTTCTTTGATGCAAAGTTTAAATTGGTAAAGAAAAGCTAAAAATTGTTAGTTGCCTATTCACCCCCCCCTCTAGTCAACTATATCGATCCTTTCAATTGGTATCAGAGCCTCGTCTCTTTATTAAGGACTTTACCGTCCGAAGAGTATGGTTGACGTCATAGACGGTGTGGAGGAGCACTCCGGTGCGAATCCGGTCTCGTCTACGGGAGATGGGGGAACCGCGGTCTCTCGTGAGGAATTCAATGTGGCGTTGGACACATTGAAAACCTCCATGACGACCGAGGTCGAAAGCATGTTTAATAAATTCTTAGAAGGGCTTAAACTTTCCACCGCACCGTTGAAAGTGGGTGATCCCGCTAACAAGGTGACGGATGCTACCTCCGACAAGGGGGAAGCTACTAGCGAGAAACTCCTTCTTCTAGTGGTAAAAATGGCACCGGCATCTTTGCCCATGTGGAACCTCCACTTGTCTATGGTGGACCGCTTCCTTCCACTCATTTGAATCATGCCGGCCCAGCCCCTAAGATTGAGAAGAATGTGGAATTTGATTCTTGGGTCTATCGTTTTAAGCGTCATTTAAATCATGTGAACACTAACCTTTGGAGAATCATTGAAGAAGGTTTCTATCCGCATGACCGAAGCAACTTCACTCCTAGAGAAGCCGTGGATAATCAATTCAATGAGAATGCTCTCTTCATCATCCAAGAAGCAATCCCACCCGAAGATCTTCCTCATCTCCGGCCCTACTCCATGGCCAAAGATGCTTGGCACCAAGTGGTTTCCCTCTATCGGGGAAGCGCAAGCATTCAACGCTCCAACTATGAAGTGGTGCAAGATGAAGCCGATGAGTTTGCAATGAAAGAAGATGAAGAACCTCGTGAGCTTTATCGGAGGGTAACCAAACTCGCGGTCTCTCTCCGAGATCATGGAAGTAAGGACATGGATGACAATTGGATCAAGCGCAAATTCCTCAAGGCAATGATGCCCTACCACAAAGCCATGTCCTCCGTCATTCGTCAAAGGCCGGACTTCCACACCTTGTCCTCAAGTGAAGTGTTGGATGAGTTCGTTGCTATGAGCATCTTGGACAAGACCGCCGACAATGCGGTACTAAGCTCTCAAAGAGTAAAGAAGCCCAACCTGGCTCTAAAGGCCAAGGTTAGTATGGAGGAAGAGGATGAAGAGGAAGAAGAGGAGAGCAACCTCGAAGATACGAAGTATGCCTATCATGAACACATGGCTCTTGCTTCAAGGCAATTTTGGAGCAAGAAGAACTCAAGGCCCAACTTCAACAAGAACAATTCAAGTGGCGCAAAGGGCAAGCAACGAGTCAGGACTTGCTTTAATTGTGGCAATGTGAGCCACTTTGTTGCAGAGTGCCCTTATGAGAAGAGGGAAGACAATGGTGGCAAGCTCATCCGAAAGGACAAGGCCAAGTCTTTCCCCAACAAGAGCAACTTCACCAAGAAGACTCCTCCCAAGGCATTGGTGGTACAAGAAGAGTACAATGAGGATGATGACGATGATGAAGATGGTGAGTCGGTTGCCATGGCCTCCGTTGCCATTGCGACGACTCCACGGGTCTCTCTCTTCGACTCACCCAATGAGAGCATCACCGCCAAGTGCCTCATGGCTAAAGCCACCAACAAGGTAACCCCCAACATCAAAACTACCATCATTAATCATCCTTCTTTGACGGATGGCATTGATGAACATGAGGGAACTAATGTGGAGGAGAATGAGTTTGAGACCTTTATGGGTAAACTCAAGGGTAAATCCAAGAAGCACTTCGTTGCTCTCTTGGAACAACTTGGTGAAGCCAATGACATGATCGAGGCTCACGAAGATACCATCTCTAAGATGGAGGGGCATAGTCGTGACTATGCCGATGAGATTTCGGATCTTTCCAATGCTCTTGAGGAAGAGCGTGGTCTTCGTTTGGCTCTTGAGGAGTCACACAACGATGATCATGCTAAGTTAAAGAAAGATCTTGATCATGCTCTTGTTGTTTCTCGTGTGCTAAACTCCGAGAAGGCCAAGCTTGGGGTTGATCTTGCTAGACTCAAGGAGGAGTTTGACATTCTCGACAAGGATCACAAAGTCTTGAAGGGTGCTCATGCTAGCCTCAAGGAGTCTCATGATCAACTTCAAGTAAAGCTAACCAAGGAGAAAGCCACATTTCCTCATATGGTGTTAATTGATAATGCAAATGCTACTAACCCATGTTGTGAGCATGTGCATCTTGTTGAGGAGAATGCTAAGTTAAAGGAGCAGCTTGAGAAGGGTCTTGTGTCTTGCATACAAGGCGAGAAGAACCTCAACGACCTTTTGAGCAATCAAAAGGAAGTTGTGGCCAAGGAAGGGATTGGGTACGCACCCAAGTCCAAGATTAAGAAGAAGAATGACAAGACCAAACGACCTCCCCCTCTCAAGCAAACCTTTGTGAAGGAGGGAGAGGGTGCTATTAAGGAGAAGAAGAAGAACACCGTGAAGGGTGGTGATGCCAAGATGGGCAACACTTCCCTTCCCAACAAAGCCGGCGACTTTAACCCTTCTTATGTGTTGTGCCGTGCTAGTGATGGACATGTTTATGCCAAATTTGTTGGTTCTCCTTATGAGTACATTGAATGGTCTATTTGGGTCCCTAAGACCCTTGTCACTAACATCAAAGGAACCATTACAAAATGGGTACCTAAAACCAAGCATTGATCTCTTGTAGGTGTTCGCTTCCGGTGGGGGATCATGGTTGCTCGATAGTGGAGCTACAAATCATATGACCGGAAGCAAGGACTTGGTGGTGGACGTGCACAAGATTCCATCTATGCCCACCAATGTCGAGTGGGGTGATGCCTCGTCTTCTAAGGTATTGGGACTTGGCAAGGTTGTCATTTCTCATGATCTCACGATCGAGAAGGTCATGCTTGTTGAGTCCCTTGCATACAATTTACTTTCCGTTCGTCAACTTGCAATCATGGGCTTTGCCACTTTCTTTGATATTGATACCGTGGCCCTCTTGTGGAGCAAGACTCTTAAAGTAGCCTTTGTTGGGCATGTCGAGAATGGTCTATATGTGATTAACTTTTCGGAGCGACCCACTAAGACCGCGACATGCCTAATGGCTAAAGTTGACGTGGGATGGCTTTGGCATCGCCGTTTAGCCCATGTCAATATGAGATCTTTGCAAAGTCTTCTCAAGGGGGACCATGTTCGTGGACTAACAAATGTTAGTTTTGCTAAAGATCGTGCTTGCAGTGCTTGTATCGAAGGAAAGCTACATGAGAAGGCTCACCCTCCCACGACTATCATTTACTCGAAGAGGCCTTTGGAGCTCCTTCACTTGGATCTCTTTGGGCCTCCATCCTTTGATAGTCTTGGGGGTAGAAAGTATTGCTTGGTGATTGTGGATGACTACTCAAGATACACATGGGTATATTTCTTCAAGAGGAAGAGCGAGACCCAACAAACCGTCATTGACTTTGCAAATGAAGCCCAACGTCAATACAATGCAAAGATCTTGACTATAAGAAGCGACAACGGCACCGAGTTCAAGAACTACACCTTGGATGAGTTTCTTAGTGATGAGGGGATCAAGCATCAATATTCCGCACCATACACCCCTCAACAAAATGGTGTAGCGGAGAGGAAGAACCGGACGTTGATGGATGCGGCAAGGACCATGATGGCGGAGTTCAAGTCTCCATACAACTTTTGGGCCGAAGCCATCAACACCGCGTGTCATGCATCCAATCGGCTCTACCTCCGCAAGGGCTTGAACAAGACTCCATATGAGATACTCACCGGTAACAAGCCCAACCTCAAGTACTTTCGGGTGTTCGGGTGTAAGTGTTTCATTCTCAAGAAAGGTGTTCGTTTGTCTAAATTTGAGGCTAGAGCTTATGAGGGCATATTTGTTGGTTATGCTACAAACTCTCATGCTTACCGTGTCCTCAATAAATCCACGGGACTTATTGAGGAGACGTGTAACGTGGAGTTTGATGAGAATAACGGCTCCCAAGTGGAGCAAAGTGGCACTTGTGATGTAGGTGATGAAATTCCTCCTCAAGCCATAAGAAGAATGGGTGTTGGTTTTATCCTACCCATTGAGGAACCCCTTGTGGCCGAAGGAGAAGGACAATGCTCCACTCAAGTGGAGCCATCACCAACCCAAGGCCCACACGCTTCCGAAGAACAAAGTGAAGGCCCTCAACCTCATGAACAAGACCAAGGGCAAGATCATGCTCAAGACGGTGTTGACACACCAAGTGATGCCCAAGGTCAAGTTCTCTCCTCCGAGCAAGTTCAAGATCAAGAACAAGCTCAAGACGGCGCTCAAGATGATCAAGTGACCGCTCCTCAACTCACCACCGAGGAGGAATTGGAGCGTCGTGCCGCCAAGATTGCATCCAAGCTCTCCACCAAGGGTCATCTCATGAAAAATGTGCTTGGAAGCATTCAAAAGGGGGTAAGCACTCGTAGACAATTGGCAAACTATTGTGAACATCACGCGTTTGTCTCTTGTGTTGAACCCCAAAAGGTATATGAAGCACTCGAAGATCCGGATTGGCTTAATGCTATGCATGAAGAACTCAACAACTTCGAGTACAACAAGGTGTGGAGATTGGTGCCAAGGCCAACCGGGAACCACAATGTCATTGGAACCAAGTGGATATTCAAGAACAAGCAAGATGCTCATGGGACCATCGTCCGCAACAAGGCAAGATTGGTGGCACAAGGCTACTCCCAAGTCGAGGGTATCGACTACGGTGAAACCTTTGCTCCCGTTGCTCGCCTTGAATCCATTCGTTTGTTGATTGCTTATGCTTCTCATCACAACTTTAAGTTGCAACAAATGGATGTGAAGAGTGCTTTTCTTAATGGTCCCATTAATGAGTTGGTATATGTCAAGCAACCCCCCGGGTTCGAGGATCCCTACTTTCCCGATCATGTGTATCAACTCGATAAGGCACTCTATGGCCTTAAACAAGCCCCACGTGCGTGGTATGACCACCTTACCGAGTTGTTACAAGACCGTGGATTTGAAGTTGGGCTAATCGACCCCACTCTTTTTACTAAGAAGGTCAAAGGGGAGTTGTTTGTGTGCCAACTATATGTTGATGATATTATCTTTGGTTCCCCTAACAAAGCTTTCAATGAGGAATTTGCCGCTCTCATGACCTCAAAGTTCAAGATGTCTTCCATGGGAGAGTTGAAGTTCTTTCTCGGGTTCGAAGTGAAGCAAAGAAGAGAAGGAACCTTCATCAACCAAGCCAAATACACTCAAGACATGCTCAAGAGATTCAAGCTAAGTGATGTCAAGCCGGCTTCCACTCCAATGCCCACCAAGTGCCAACTTGACATTGATCCCAATGGTAAAGCGGTGGATCAAAAGGTATATCGCTCCATGATTGGCTCCTTGCTTTACCTTTGTGCATCTAGACCGGATATCATGTTGAGTGTGGGAATTTGTGCACGGTTTCAAGCCGCACCTAAGGAAAGCCACTTTGTGGCGGTCAAGCGAATCTTTCGATATTTGGCTCATACCCCAAACTTTGGCTTATGGTACCCAAGGGGAGCAAACTTCAAGCTTGTAGGATATTCGGACTCCGATTGGGCGGGAGACAAAGTGGATAGGAAGTCCACTTCCGGAGGGTGCCAATTTCTTGGTTGCTCTTTGGTGAGTTGGTCCTCCAAGAAGCAAAGTTGTGTGTCTCTCTCGTCCACCGAAGCGGAGTATGTGGCGGCCGGTAGTTGTTGTGCACAACTCTTATGGATGAGGCAAACTTTAAAGGATTACGGTGTCATTTGTGACAAAGTGCCTCTTTGGTGTGACAATGAAAGTGCCATCAAGATCTCTCTCAACCTGGTGCAACACTTCAAGACGAAACATATTGAGATTCGGTATCACTTCATCCGGGATCACATTAGGCGAGGGGAGATCGAGCTCAACTACGTCAACACCCATGATAACCTTGCAGATATTTTCATGAAGCCTTTGGATGAAGCAAGATTTCGCGAGTTAAGGCATGAGCTAAATATCATTGATTCGAGCAATGTTTCTTGAACCCTTGCACACCCCACCACACTCAACTTGTTGTCTAACCTAGGTGTAGTTATGGACATAGGGGGAGTGTTGTTCTCTCCATGAACTCTCCCTCCCCCCATTATGCATAAAGTGATCAACTCTTTCACATTAGCCATTTTTGATGGTACTTGTGCTTCAAAGACGAGTTTTGGTCATGGGCCCAAGGATAATTCTTCGTGGTGCCATACCAATTGACTCAAACATTGGTGGCTCTGGCCACCGCCCTCTCCTCGGAGAGATTGTGTCTCGTTTTTGGTCTTTGTTGTCTCTTACCTCTCTTCCTTCGTGCCGAGCTTGTGCTTGTGGTGTCCAGTGTGTTAGCTCTTTGGTGTGGTCTTTCGCTTGAAGGTTCCGTGATTCGGTGTTCTCTCGTTTGGTTGAAACTATTTTTTCTTGAGCTCACGGTACTACCGCGGCATGCCACGGTACTACTGCGTGGGGAGCGCGCGGTACTTCCGCACCCAGCGCGGCAGTAACTTTTTACTGCCGCCTGGGGGAGCGGTACTACGGCCTTGGTGCGGGACTTCCGCCCAGGCGGTACTACCGCAATGACGTGCGGTACTACCGTGTGAGGAGCACACGGTACTTCCGCACCCAGCGCGGCAGTAATTTTTTACTGCCGCCTGGGGGAGCGGTACTAAAGCCACGGTGCGGTACTTCCGCCCGGGGCGGTACTACCGCGGTGACATGCGGTACTACCGTGCGGTCGAGGGCGCGTGGGGGGTTAAACACGGGCAGGGGGAGTTCTAACTCCCCCAAAACCATTCGTCTCTCTCCCCACACCGTCTCTCTCTCTCTCGCTCAAGAACGGCGCTGGAGGTCCTTGCCGGATCTCCGTCTCCGGCCGCTCTCCTCGGATTCCGACCGGTGGGACCGTTCCCCACCACTCCCTCTTGCCATGGAACAAGGTTTCTCCCTCAATCCCTCCCTTTTTCTTGTTCGTCTTGTTGATTTTAGGTTTTGGGGAGATGCAAGTTGTTGTTGAGATTTTAGGCCAAATCTTTGCAAGAGTAGGATGTAGGAGAGTAGTTTTGTGTAGTGATGGTACTTGCTAAAGTTCTCCCGTGATGGATTTGATCGACCGTAGTACCGCGTGTTGTCACGGTTGTGCTCAGATCTTCATGGCCATTTCGGATCTGCAACCGTGCGGTACTACCGCTCTTCGGGTGCGGTACTACCGCGCGTCCGGTACTACCGCCCTACTGGTGCGGTACTACCGCGTCTCTGGTACTACCGCTCCTTGGAGCTGTACTACCGCACGTGGCGCAACACACGATACTACCGTTGACTCAAATCCCTCTTGTGGCACTTCTCACGTGCTATGTCTACTTGTTTCACCTGCTTTGCTGTGGTTTTTGCATTGATCCTTCTCGCGTTTCGTGCGTGTTTGTTTTGTGGTGTGTGTTTTAGGTGGTGGCTCAGGTGCTCCGGCTCGCCGCTCAAATCCAAGCCGTGACACGGGATCCAAGCGTATGCGCAACCCAGAGGCAGCAGAGGGCTCCAATGCCCCCCAACGCAGAACCAAGCCCACCGCCACCAAAGAGAAGGAACCCACCATGAGTATGGATGAGATGCCGCTTGCTGAGTTCATCTCTCGGAGGAAGATCAATCCATATGGAAACCCTCGTGCCAACTTTCGAGGGAATGAGCTATTCTGGACCAAGCAGCAGAATCTCATTTATCTGGATGTCATCAAGGCCAAGCAAAACACCTATGTGGAGGTGAAGTGGATCAACATGCATCACATGAAGCAAGAGAAGCACCGGGACTACTTTGGTGAGGCTTTAGACCTAGTGGAGCAATTTGGCATTGAGCATATCATCTCATTCCACAAAGACTATGATCCTGAGATCCTTGCTCAGTTCTTTGCCTCAGTGCATTTTCATCCCAATGAGGAAAGGACCATGACTTGGATGACCAATGGTCGGCAGCTGACTGCTACTTGGAAGGAATTCATGACTTTGCTTGGGGTTCCGGATGAGGGGCTCGCCACACCCCAAGGTGTTCGCCCTCATGCCAATTCCGAGTCTGCCAACAAGAACAGGCTTATGCCCTTCTATGTGGAGAAGAAGCTCTCCAATGGCAAGTCAACTTGGGTACTCAACTCTTTTCTTGACATCATGTACCGGATCTTCCGCAACACTCTCTTCCCACGCATTGGGGACAAGGACAAGGTGCATGCCTATCTTGTGGATATGATGCTCCTGTGTGAAGACGCTCGCAACTCTCAGACACTACCACTTGATGTCTCACATATCATGTGGCATGAGCTTCGGTTTGTGGTCTACAACCGCAAGGTCCCCATCTATGAACCTTATCTGTTTCAGTTGATCTCGGCAACTTGGGAGAAGCTCTACCCTCAGGATGAGTTTGAGGCCCCTAGTTGGATCCGGCATGAGCCCATCAACCTCCGTGTCAAGACTCAGTGGGCCAACACTACCTCTCGTGCTGATGTCGCGGCTGCCATGGACGTGGATGCAGATGAGGATGAGGAGGAGGCAGCAGACGAGGACAGCTCTGAGGGTTACATCCCTCCCACCTCTGAGCCATCTTGGGCTAAGCGACTGAAGAACAAGATGAAGGTTTTGTTCTGTATGCAGGCAAAGGGGCAGTACAAGACCCATGTGGCTTCCAAGGAGACTCGCCGCCGCGACAAGCGGATTTTCAGGACCTTTGGCGAGAACATATTCAGCGGGTCAGAGGAGCACATCACCCCAGAGGCAGAATGGATCGCCAAGCAGGGTTATCAGTGGACCGAGTCTGAGGAGGAGTCCGTCCCAGCTGCAGAGTCTGACGGGGAGCGTGCGAGTGACTACTCAGCTTGAGCCACCACTATTGTTGTAGGTGTCCTCTCTGCCTTTTTGGCGTCTCGATGCCAAAGGGGGAGAGAGTGTAGGATTTGCGAGTTGTGTCGTGTTTGGGTCAGTTGAACTTCGTTTATTTCGTTTGCTTTGGTTTGCCTTGGTTTGTGCTTGTGAGACCTTCTATCGTATGGTGTAAGACATATGCACTCTATCGTACCATAGTGAGCTTTTTCTATCTTGTTCTTATTACATTATGCTCTTTTCTATCTTGCTTAGTTTTAGCCTTATTGCAAGATATGCCATGTCTATAAAATATAGGGGGAGTGTTGATCCTAGTATGTGTATCGTGCAGTCCAAAGCACTTATCGAGATAGCACACATCTAGGGGGAGCCCGTCTATATTTTAGAGACTTGGGGTTTGCCCTTGCTCTTTGCGTTATACCCTTGTGCAAATCCCGTGTTGTCATCAATCCACCAAAAAGGGGGAGATTGTAAGAGCATTTTTATCCCTTAGTTGGTTTTGGTGATTGATGAAAATACTTTTGCGGACTAATCATGTGCATCGAATATTTCAGATATATATTGACTACGCACAAGATGATTTGGTTCCCCTCGAAGGCTATGGAAGAAGGCATTTCTCTATGTTTCTTTTTGGTGGTATTGAGTCATAGGGAAGCCGTACTATTAAGAGGGGGTCCACGTTGGAAAGGTTGGGTGGATTCATCACGTACACATCTTCCTTTGCACCTCCTTTTCTTCTAGCCTTTGGAGCATCCTATGTTTTCCTTGTCTATGAAAATATTGCTCGTGCTTCCTGAACTAGGGCGTGCGGTAGTACTGCTCCTTAGAGCGGTAGTACCGCAGGCCCTTGCGGTAGTACTGCCCGCTGGCGCGGTAGTACCGCAAGCGCACACGGTAGTACCGCTTCTAGGAAAGCGGTAGTACTGTGGCCGTAGTCCAGATGTTGTCACCCTCTCCCTAGTGGGTGGCACCCATCACGATAGTACCGCGCACAGGGCGCGGTAGTACCGTGGTATCTGGCTTAGTTCCGCAAGTGCGCGGCAGTAAGGGGCGGATGTAATTTTTTACATCCGCGCCTCGCGCGGTAGTACCGCAGCTGGCTTACGGTTCTACCGCGTCGGGTTTTTGCATCGACTCCAACTCTGCGGAAGTAGCCACGGATGTAACTTTTAAATCCGTGCCTTCCCATCTCTGGATAGCCCCTGCCTTGCGGTAGTACCGCAAGGGGGCGCGGTGGTACCGCGCCAGCAGTACTACCACCCTCTGGTTTAGTGCATTTTGGGCTGTTCTGGTCTCTGCTGCGTGGGCGGTAGTACCGCGGGGCCCTGTGGTAGTACCGCGTGCCCCTGCGGTAGTACCGCGCCTCAGGTACGGTAGTACCGCGTTACACAGGCTGAGTTGGTGGATAACGGTTGGATTTGTTCTTCCACTATATAAGGGGCGTCTTCTTCCGCTAGTTGACCACCTCTTCCACCTCCAAGCTCCATTGTTGCTCCAAGCTCCATTTTCGCCGGATCTCTCTCCCTAGCCAATCAAACTTGTTGATTCTCTAGGGATTGGTTGAGAAGGCCCCGATCTACACTTCCACCAAGAGAAATTTGATTCCCCCCCCACTGATCCCTTGTGGATCTTGTTACTCTTGGGTGTTTGAGCACCCTAGACGGTTGAGGTCACCGCGGAGCCATAGTCCATTGTGGTGAAGCTTCATGGTGTTGTTGGGAGCCTCTAATTAAGTTGTGGAGATAGCCCCAACCTTGTTTGTAAAGGTTCGGTCGCCGCCTCCAAGGGCACCAATAGTGGAATCACGGCATCTTGCATTGTGTGAGGGCGTGAGGAGAATACGGTGGTCCTAGTGGCTTCTTGGGGAGCATTGTGCCTCCACACCGCTCCAACGGAGACGTACTTCCCTCAAAGGGAAGGAACTTCGGTAACACATCCTCGTCTTCACCGGCTCCACTCTTGGTTATCTCGTGCCTTTACTTGTGCAAGCTTATTTGTGTTATATCTCTTGCTTGCATGTGTGCTTGTTGTTGTTGCATCATATAGGTTGCTCACCTAGTTGCATATCTAGACAACCTACTTTGATGCAAAGTTTAAATTGGTAAAGAAAAGCTAAAAATTGTTAGTTGCCTATTCACCCCCCCCCCTCTAGTCAACTATATCGATCCTTTCAACAGATTTGGTTTTTCAACCAATTTATATGCACTTGAGCATGTGCATGTAGTTCAAATTTGAGTTATGCACATAAAATGCATTGAAAACTCAGTTAATGCATAAAAATGTCCAAACGAACCCCAAAAATCACAAAAAATCACACAACAGTCCTGTTGTTCTATGTTGACACGAGAAAATAATTTGAAAGCAATAAGAGGCAATGGATATCGTTTCGTCCACAAAGGTGGGACGTTCCCTACCGAAAACCATCATGCTTGTTGTGAGAAGCTCCGGTTTGTGAGAAGCATATACCCAAACCTGCCCCAAATGGGACAAAATTTGTATCACGGCATGTTGATGCCGCTCCATGATAGCATGCCAAGTTTCATGAATTTTCAGACGAGTTTTGGATTTACTAGAATTTAAAAACCAGGCATCTCAACGTTTTGCCGGCAATCAACGGTGCCCTGGTGTTTGAAATTCATTCCCATTTGTTGCATGGGACCTAAGCATGCACCCAAGGACATAGATTTGATTTTTCAACCAATTTATATGCACTGGAGCATGTGCATGTAGTTCAAATTTGAATTTTTCACCTGAAATGGCTAGAAAACCAATTTAATGTATAAAATGTTCAAACGAACCCTGAATAATTCCAATTCTTTTACGACACACATATAGTTGCATGTTCACTCCAGATAAAAGGTCTAGCAATTCAAACACCGTCCATTTCCGCTGTAACCCCATTATGTAATTCAAATCAAGATGAAAAATCAAGTAGATCGCACACAGTTTATTATCATCAACCGTGTGAGATGTAGTACAAAATATCTTGGAGCACCGTCGGTGTATAGTATGCCTATGGCTTACGCGAGAAGGTGCGTCGGCTACAGTCCACAGCCGGCGTGTCAAGCACACTAGCTCGCTCCCCAAATATCATTTCATTGTTCAATCGTCGCCGGTGAAAGATGGGCACGCGGACCCGCGTCGTGAGGGCAACTTCGGTGGCCCACTCCGGCGAGAGCGCAACCGCAGCCGCCATGCGCGTGCTAACAAGGTGCATAAGCGCTGCCGCAATTTGCGACCGGGCGGCAAAGGCAGCCCAAACGGCCGCTGTTGCTTCTCAGGTGGCGGCAGCAACACCTGCCTCGGGGATAGCAACTGGCGAGAGCAGCACAACAGCTGTCCGTTCCGCGGCGGCGGCCTTAGCCCCTGATGGAGGCTGCCCACGACCATGTCGAGGCCGCCCACGCCCAGCTCCTGGCGGTCACCGCACAAATCGAACGAAGCTTCTCCGACAACGGTCGGCAACCCACGACCGAAGAGTTGGCAATCACCGAGAGCGTTCGAGCAGCCGTCCGTTCCTCCGCCGCATACCTTGTGACGACAGAGCCTGTCCAAGCCCAGATCGCGTCCTCCCATGCCCAGCTCGTGGCGGCCTTTTCCAAAGAGATGGCAGACGCGGATGGTAAGATGCTTGCCGAGTATGGTGCGATGGATGCCATGGAGCCCCTTCCCCAGGAGACCGTCGGGCGCGAGCTGGACATGGAGGCGGCGGCGGAGATCGACGAGCACCAGCCGTAGTAGTACTCTATGTTTTGTTTAATTAAGAGCGTCGGTTTTTAATTTGTTAGAGTAAGGTTTAGGTCAGCTACCTCTGTTTAATTGCTGAACTTGCTCGATTAAGAAGTGTGGGTGTGCTGTAGTCTCCTTTGTGTACCCAAATTATGCAATGACGTGGATGACCACTATAACCATGGAATGTCGAACCAAAACTTTTGACGTTCAAACTCATCACACACGGGTTAAGCCATCTGAATCGTTTGTGATGTCCACATATCGTACACAGTTCTGAATAAGGGACCGTGTCTGATGACACTTTGCGCGCCAGTTTTTTGGCTGAAGCGATTCCAAATTTTTGGCTTCCACGGAAATATCTACCTCCCCGCCCCCTCCCCCTTACCAAAAGCCACATTTCCCCTCTTTCCGCCTTCCTTTCCAAGTTGAAACCTTCACTCCTTGCTTGCAGCACCGCCGCCTCCTCGCCGGCGACCCTCCTTCACGCTGCTCGGCCTCCTCTATCCAGGCAGGTAATCCACACTCGACCCCCATCCTCCTCCTCCTTCCACATCCCACATGCCCTGACCGCCGGCGCGAGCGCGACACCTTCCACCCAAATCACCGACCCCTCCAACAAATAAGCGCCGGCCTAAGCCATGGTGCACACAGTATAGCCAGGACCTCAAGGAGAATTTGGCAGCGGAGAAGCAAATCGTGGTTGCACGCACGGATGAGGTCGCGATGGCTGCCATTCGTGCCGACCCCCAGATCTTGAAGGAGCACCTTGCCAATTGCTAGCTACGCCGGTTAAGCATGCTCGGTTTACCCGTTGCGTGTGCTGCTCCTGCCTTTCCTTCACAAAATCTAGTGAATTGTGCTATCTAATTTCACCATGCAATCTGTTGCTCTAGTGTATATGTTCTATATGTCGTGCAGTGTGGTGCTCACTTATTAACTGTTTTGTTAATTAGTTGCCGTCTTCAGTTAACTATTTGGTTCAATTCTGCAAATGTGATGTTCAATTCTTCAGGCTGCAATTTTGTATTGTCTTCCATGTGAGAAATAAATCGAATTTATCTTTACAAAATTGTGGGTGCATTCTGTTATTGTATACCATGTGAGGAATAAATTGAATTTGGCTGTAGTAAATGCATGAGAAACACATACAATTGCTACAATTGGCTGTAGTTAACTGTTTGATTAACTGTCTGATCTTCTATTAGGAGTATGTTATATTGTGCAATGTGGTGCTCAGTTAATGTTTGGTTCATTTGTTGTGGTGTTTAGTTAACTGTTTAGTTCAATGTTATATTGTGCAATGTGGTGCTCAGTTAATGTTTGGTTCATTTGTTGTGGTGTTTAGTTAACTGCTTGGTTCAATTCTGCAATGGGATGTCCAATTGTCGTGGGTAGAATTTTGTATTGTTGTGCATGTGAGGAATAAATCGAATTTGGCTGCACTTAATACATGAGAAACATATACAAGTGCTATATTTCCTGGTTCTTAATCATGCTTGGTTTGGGTAAATGGGTTTCCGTGTGGCTTCAATTAATCTGATGAATCTGCAATGTGCTTATTTTTCATCAACATATTTTACTGATAGCATGCGAACCCTTACTTAACCTGATGACTAACTACCTTATATGTGTTGCAGGGAAACAATGGGAAGCACTGAGGTTTACAATCGAGGTTAGCACGTGCATGGTCCGTTGTCTAATAGCACATTATTGTGCAATTGCAGGAACCATTCTAATATTTTGGTTTTTAACAATTTGGTCTTGCACATGTAGGTCCTGCTGTCAGAGGTTTTGACCCACTATTCGACCTTTTTTGCATATGGGGAAATGAGTTGTCCATGAATATCAATCAAATCAAGAAACTCAGAAAGATTGTTAGGATAAAGAAATTAGCGACAAAAAACAACAAGATCTTTGTCTGCACAAGGAAGAAGACATCAGTTCACTACAAGATGGTGCTAACTATTATACCTTGCCTTTTTTTATTCCTTTGCCCCATTTCCAATATAGAGAAGATATTTATGCATATCCTTGTTTTCAGGCCTTTCCAAAGCAGTTCACTGATGATTACCTCTCAAACCACCTCTATGGTCAGGAGGCAAGGAAGGTTTTCATACAACACCCATGGTTCAATATTGAAGTGTTCCTGAAGAGGTCGAAGGACGGACGGTCAATCATCCATAGTCACTGGCCTAAAGTTGCAAAGACCTTCAACATGAATGAAGGCTCAATATTCGCCTTCGACTTCAACAGTTTTCCAGATGAGATGCATCTGTCTATATACCGTCTATGATGTTAATTTCGAAAGGTTCTACATGTTGCATGTGGAACTTGCTACTGGTGCAGTTGTGTAATGGGGTAGCTGAGTGCTGAAGCTATATCATGTTGTACTCTGATGTATTTCAATTATGAAATTCTGCTTCCTTAATATGGAAATGAAATATATTGTGTGCTTAATATGAATGTCAATTAGATTAATAAATGGATTATTAATAATAGGGCAATTAGCCTGGTAATGGCGAATTAGCCTGCTAATTGGGTTTTGATATTGCAAACTGTTGTTCAAGAAATACCGTGGGCGATGACCTCAGGCAACACACATAGTTTCTAGGAATAAACCGTGTTGGATCAATGAACAATCACACACGACTTTCTCTTGAAAACTGTTTGCGTTAGGCCACCTTGCGCAAACGTTTACCACATAAAAAATGTGTGTCATGGACATCCTTTGCCACACAGTTTCTTCTACGGACCGTGTGCTACATTCAATAACGCAAACGATTTAACGGGAAAAATTGTGTGTGATGTACCTGTGAACGGAAACGTTTTCCTTGGAGCGAATGTGTGGGATGTGCATACGAACGGAAACGTTTAGCGGGGACTGACTGTGTGGGATGTACTTGCGACCGGAAACAATTTCACCGTATAATTGTATTTTTAGCTCTACTTCATGTATTTCCGTATTTGAGCGCTCGTCGGTCGCACACGGCCTCATTTTGCCGAACGTGTGTGCCAGGAGGGCATATCCCCGACGGTTTCTGGGTCGTGTGGGAAGGACCCCCCTATCGCCCACACTCACTTGGAGACTGTTCCAGATGCCATCACGGAAAGGGGTTTTAAACTGTTTGTTTAGGACCGACGCGCACCAGTGGGCTGCTACAGGTTTCTAGTAAGAACCGTTCTTACCTACGCATCAAAACCACAACGATTTTTCGTCAAGTGTGTTGTTTTAACCTTCAACAAGGAATGGCCGTAGTCAAATTCGATTCAACTAAAGTTGGAGAAACAGACACCCGCCAGCCACCTTTATGCAAAACAAGTTGCATGTCTGCCGGTGGAACCGGTCTCATGAACATGGTCATGTAAGGTTGGTCCAGGCCGCTTCATCCAACAATACCGCCGAATCAAAATAAGACGTTGGTGGTAAGCAGTATGACTATGATCGCCCACAACTCTTTGTGTTCTACTCGTGCATATCATCTACACATAGACCTGGCTCGGATGCCACTTTTGGGGAATGTAGCATGCAATTTCAAAAAAATTCCTACGAACAGCAAGATCTATCTAGGAGATGCATAGCAACGAGAGGGGGAGAGTGTGTCCATGTACCCTCGTAGACCGAAAGCGGAAGCGTTAGCTTAACGCGGTTGATGTAGGCGAACGTCTTCGCGATCCAACCGATCAAGCACCGAACGTACGGCACCTCTGAGTTCTGCACATGTTCATCTCGATGACGTCCCTCGAACTCTTGATCCAGCAAAGTGTCGAGGGAGAGTTTCATCAGCACGACGGCATGGTGACGGTGATGGTGATGTGATCCGCGCAGGGCTTTGCCTAAGCACTACGACGATATGACCGGAGGAGTAAACTGTGGAGGGGGGCACCGCACACGGCTAAGAAACAACTGTTGTGCTTTGGGGTGCCACCTTCCCCCGTATATAAAGGAGGAGGGGAGGAGGCCGGCCCTAGGAGCGCGCCCAAGTGGGGGGAAACCGACTAGGACTCCCAATCCTAGTCGCCCCCCCCCCTTCCCTTTCTTTCGAAGGGGGAAAGGGGAGGGAGAGGGAGAGGGAAAGGGGGCCGCGCCCCCTCCTCCTTGTCCAATTCGGACTCCCTTGGAGGGGGCGTGCGCCACCCCTTGCGAGCTCCCCTTTCTCTCCCCTATGGCCCATGTAGGCCCAATACTTCCCCGGGGGGTTCTGGTAACCCCTCGGTACTCCGAAAAATACCCGAACCACTCCGAAACCATTCCGGTGTCAGCATACCATCTTCCAATATATCAATCTTTACTTCTCGACCATTTCGAGACTCCTCGTCATGTCCGTGATCTCATCCGGGACTCCGAACAATCTTCGGTCACTAAAAACACATAACTCATAATACAAATCGTCATCGAACATTAAGCGTGCGGACCCTACGGGTTCGAGAACTATGTAGAGATGACTGAGAAACATCTTTGATCAATAACCAACATCGGAACCTGGATGCTCATATTGGTTCCTACATATTCTACGAAGATCTTTATCGGTCAAACCGTAATGACAACATACGTCATTCCCTTTGTCATCGGTATGTTACTTGCCCGAGATTCGATCGTCGGTATCTTCATACCTAGTTCAATCTCGTTACCGGCAAGTCTATTTACTCGTTCTGTAATGCATCATCCCGCAACTAACTCATTAGTTACATTGCTTGCAATGCTTATCATGATGTGCATTACCGAGAGGGCCCAGAGATACCTCTCTGATACTCGGAGTGACAAATCCTAATCTCGATCTATGCCAACCCAACAAACACCTTCGGAGACACCTCTAGAGCAACTTTATAATCACCCAGTTATGTTGTGACATTTGATAGCACATAAGGTGTTCCTCCGGTATTCGGGAGTTGCATAATCTCATAGTCAACGGAATATGTATAAGTCATGAATAAAGCAATAGCAATAAAACTAAACGATCATTATGCTAAGCTAACAGATGGGTCTTGTCCATCACATCATTCTCCTAATGATGTGACCCCGTTCATCAAATGACAACACATGTCTATGGTCAGGAAATTTAATCATCTTTGATTAACAAGCTAGTCAAGTAGAGGCATACTAGCTAGGGACACTATGTTTTGTCTATGTATTCACACATGAATCAAGTTTCCGACTAATACAATTCTAGCATGAATAATAAACATTTATCATGATATAAGGAAATATAAATAACAACTTTATTATTGCCTCTAGGGCATATCTCCTTCATAAGTAGCAACGGAGGGGACTGTTGGCAAGGATTACCTGCAAGTCCACGTGCTCGCCGCCGGCCTCCGCATGTCCATGAGACGCGCCGCTCGACGCCGTCAACGCCCAGCTCCGACACGGCGGAGTCCGACAGGGCCACCTTCTTCTCCTCCAGAACCGCCGCTCGTGGGGATGCAGCACCTCCCGCACCCGCACCTCCGACGCAGGCCTGCACGGCATCTCCCGCAGTCTGCGTGCCCGTCTTCTTCAGATCTCCGTCCGCGACGGCGGCTTTGCCACGGCCTTGCTCCATCCGAGTCACAAGCAAGCAGGAGGAGAGAGGGAGACGATGATGCAGAGGAGAGAGGAGGGAGAGGGAGGCGATTTGAGGGGAAATGGGTGGGCGATATGGCCGGTGCCGATTCCCCTCCTCTTATACTGTCGGCCTTTTTTTGGAAGTTATCCACGCACACGTGGACGCGCACGACCGCGGGAAAACACGAACGCCACCGTATAATACACGTACACGCCCGGCGTACAATAGTACATGGGCCGGCGCGGGCTCGTACAGGGCTCTACGACTGGTCTACGCGCGCTCTACGCCCACCTGAAATGACCATCGTGCCCCTCGTTACGAACGGCCATAGATGCATCTAGGCCGTCCTTGTGTTTCTCGCGCTGAACGTTCACTCCAGGGGAGCACCGGAGCAGAAGCGCTATACCAGCACTAGCAAGGATGCTACACGTAGCTCCTCCTCTAATTTTATCATCTAGTCCATGGTTATATGTATCACTGCAGGAGCTTAACCAGCCATGACATACGGTGAGGAGTTTGATGTCTGTTGACTGAAACTGGGGCTATTAATCAAAACTTGAACCACTAACTCGGACTCAGGCTATTCGATCGTGGCGTCTCAAGGCTACGGTGTACAGCAAGATGCATCCTTTTTGTGTAGTTTGATAAAGCACTAGATGGAAAGTGCGGCTTGCCGCACCCCGCACCCCAGCCAGGTGCGGTCATACCCAACCCAGCAACCATCCAACACAGTAGGTCACACTTCAAATTTGATAGATTGACATGATGAAAGGGAAAAGCGTGCAGGTTTACAACAGCATACCAAAAACAAAGAAGAATTGCAGCATACAATAACTTATTTACTATGCAGTGACATTATATCCAACTTGATAGAACACTATTCATATTCGATTCAGGCTGTTACACGATGGCATCACCCACCAGTCCACTACTGGTTACGCAATATATATTCGAGAGACTGAAGGAAATATAGACCATTGATTCCATTATTTGATTTTTTCAAAGAAAGATATAGGAGGAACTAAGCACTAATAACAATAATGGTTTGGTTAATTACATCACTTTGAGCATGTCATAGAAAATGTCACATGATATACCAAAAGCAAGTCCTCAAAGTAGCCTAAGAGAACCGATATATATATAGTTCTTCTATGACATACAGTGAAAGTAGTGTATTGGATAGCTCTAAAAGATCTTGCTCGTCGAGGCGTTGTCCGAAAGAACTGTTGATACAATTCTAAGGAGATGGAAGTGAACCTAGAATGGAAACAAATACAATTTTGTGACCCAAAAAAGCATATCCACAAGCATGGCACAAAAGGCAATACATTACTAAAAGATTGTCTTCCTAGGTTTGATGGAGGTATTGCTGGCAGGAAATCTTAGAACACCAGGAAGCAAACCATAAAAATAAATATGTGTAGCAGACACAATATTAGGTATGGTAGCTAGGTACACAAATCCATGACCCCCTAATCATCTTTACACAAGTCCTCCCCACCTCCCTCTCTACTTCCTATTCTTCATGTTGGATCTCACCGGGGTGGCACACCAGTCAGCACCACGAAGGGGTCAAACACAACCAGGCCATGAAGTACTCAGCAAGAAGAAAGAAAGGAACAAAAAACTTTCAAGCAGGAGGAGATTAAAAATGGAACAGCAAAGGATAACTAAACGGGAGAAGATTGTTATCAACCAGATGTCCCCTGCATTGAGGTGAATGCTTGCTCCAGCAGTCGCCATGGTGTGAACCTTCAGAAATGCTCATAGTACTCCGAACTCCTACAGAATCATTCACAAATTTTGTCTTCAGCATAAGAATGGAGGTGCATGTACAATAACTCGCAGGACAGATGACCACAAAGGAAAACATAAGGAAATTCAAGACATAAATCAATCGACCAGAACCTTGACCTCCAGAACATAATGAAATTCATGATGCCACAAAACCAGTTTTAAGCCAAAATCCTACATGAAAAATAGATAGGTGGCGTTCCACAAGAAACATGAATCGTCAGTTTAGGACACCTTTACCATGTGAACATGTTGCAAACTATCTAACAGAGGTTATAATGGGCCAGTGGAAAAGAAATTGGCCAAAAAACAGAACAGTAGAGACAGTTGTCATATTTGCCTTATCCATGATGCCACAAAACTAATTTTAAGCCCGAGCATATAAAAATAAGTACTCGCAAAGCAGGTGAGAACCACGCCATGGCAAAAGCTATATCGACTTCTTCTGCTTCATGATGATGAACTAATGATCATGACCTCCACAATCGTCACGGCTCCGCCTCGACAATCTCTCCTTGTTCTGCACAATGTGGCACCTGGCATCAAAGAAAAAAAAATTAGAACCATGTTTGGAAAGGAGACCTAATATAAACCAAGTCTGCAGTCACTCTGTCTTGTATATAAATAAACATTGTACATGCAGTAGTGCTACTGCCCCAAGAAGTACATGTAACAGGACAACCATAGCTCACATAACTAACAGAAGTGCATATCCAAAAAGATAGGGAGCAAGGTATATTTCTAATCATATGATAACTGAAATGTACCCCTTTCGCTATTCTCCCACATTCAACAAAATAAAAATATGTGGCAGCAACTAAAACAACAACTTTGTAGTCAGCTGGAGAAACATTAAGAGGGACATCCAAAATCAAATAGTGAGGATGAACGGCTATTTTAGTCTATAAATCTACAATATATGACTTTATGATTTGTTCTTGATAAAAAACCTTAGTATTTACACCAACTGATCAAAGCCACTTAATCAAGCGACCACTTAAAGCGAAGAGGCTGTGATGTCCTGGTTCAGGGGAGGAAAATAAGAAAAGAATCCCTACAAAAAATGTGATCATGTACATGAAAGAATACCCATTTTGATGAACCTTTATTATTAGACTTCTACAGTTATACTTACCTAAGTATATCTAATTACTGATAAACCCTAGCTTAGGATTTAGGTAGTGTAAACATTACTAACAAGCAGAATCACTCAAGAGATAGCCGGAAAATATTTGGTAACTTTTTCGTTTACACAAAACCATCTAGCAGGCAACAAAGCGATCAAAATATAGTCCATGCTTCTTAAGCCAAAAATGGTATACATTATGATACTTGGTAATAACGCCTATGTGAGTTATTGATATATTAATGGGAGGAGGGGTAGTCAGAGAGAGAGATGATAGACAACGACCTGCAATCATATTATTTATAGTTTAGAGTTAGACAGTAAATATCATATGCTTATCAAATAGGAAATATGGTGATCTGCATGCTATCCTGAGAAAGCAAGATGAACTATATGGTACTCCCTCCATCCCAAAATAAGTCTCACTTATTCTACAACTTTGTACTAAATCAGCGACACTTATTTTGGGACGGGGGGAGTATTGTAAAGTTATATCTGTTGAAGCTTGTCAAAGTTGAGTAATTCCAAATGCTGCACTGGATATGTTTAGTTTCATCTTATTCTATACAGAAAACATCAGCTATTGTATTGGAAAACTAAACCCACCAACACTTATCAGAGCTAAATATATATGAATGTTAATAACAAAACACTTTGAATGAGTGCTCGGGTCTGCTTACATATATTTTCAAAAGGCTACCTCAAGTAGTATTAATAAACTAAACCAACCAAAAGCATAATTTTAAATCCTATGCGAGTTATTTGGCTGACAAATTACTGGCACATTAACAGACTATGTGAGTTATTGGTAGATTATTCCACTGAAATAGTGGACTTAAATATATACATTGGCAGCATGAGCCGCCGCTAAGAGGCTTAGCCCGCTATTCAAAACTTTGAATAATTCTGAGAAGCACTTGGTTTAAGTGGAATGTATATTTTACCTTAAAGGCGATGTGATATTACACCTGCAAACTCATCTCTCCTAGTCCTAGACCTCTGATCGAAGATCAAGCTCCTGAGCTACTCGTTTCGCTGTAGTGGCATTTGAAATTGACTCGCTGGTGAGCTTACTTTCTGACCCTTTCTTTAGTTGGGCTGCCGAGATAGTTTACAATATTTTAGCTCTTCCATTAAATGCAGTGAAAGGCAAGGAGACCAGTATGAAATCAAACATTGACTAAGCAGTGCATGTGTTGAACCATTGATAATGAAAAGAAACAACTGAAGTATAATCTATATGCTATTGTTGCGAGGTGCACAAATGAATGCTTGAAATGCTTACTTGAGACACAAAGCTTCTGCCAGACCTGCCTCGAGTCCCCTGAGCTGATCCTTTGGACCATTGGATTTTTTTCTGTCATCACAAGAGGGCACAAGTCAGCAAGACCAAATACCTTCAACTTTAAATCAGAAATTGTACAGCAACCCAAGTTAACTAATCACCAAAAACACCAAAATTATTCTGCAGGTCATGTAATTCTGCACTTCCGAGATTTGCAGATCAAATGGCTCGCCGCCATCAGTGAACTGAATAGCGAACAACTGGTATTGTATGCTTCAGACATCACTCCCATGTGTTTAATAGCTTAAAGGATTTGGACTTGCTTAGAACCAAAAGCCGAAAAGAAAATAATTGTGCTTGTTCTTACTGAATTGTAACACGAATTTTTGGTACATTCCCTAAACAGACAGTTGAAATTGCCCTACATCTCATGAACATGGACTTCATAGAAAATTCTTCTACTTGATGATTCATTCATGGAATTTGGATACAGAAGCATCTTATGCGGATCTTAATATTGTCATCTCTATCGAATCAACAAAAATGATGATTTGATTTGCATCTGCCTACCAATCCACCACTAACAACATCGTTTCATGACCAGTGATACAAATATCCACTAAATAATTAGGCAAAACTGATCAATCTTGTACATAGTGGATACTATCAACCCTGTACACTGTCCCCACAGGCATAATCGAGTCCTAACCTACTCTACTGGTACTTAGTGAGACCATTCCCGAGGCGAACGTTCATATAGCGGTGAAAATTCTATCAAATTTGCGGTGTGAGACTAAAAGCACAGTATGGACCTTACTCGTAGCAGCAGGCCGACGTGTCCTCCCACGGTCCCACTCCGCCGCGCCCGCCGTTCTCTGCTGCATAGAGCTTTGGAAGGGCCATATCCATGCTCTCAACTATAGTAACTTCATTTACAAAAGTACATAATATTAACTTATATATGCATTGTACATTGTAAAAGGAAAAAAGTTTATTAGTCGCCTTGACAGTGTACCTCCAAACACCAAAATGACTAATAATTTCCTAGGGAATTAGAAAAACAGCATCGAACAGATTACAGTTCAAGATGGACCACCTTTGTGCTTTTTTAAGAACCCAAGAAGAAAAGAAGCATCCGCAGATTCTTGTTGATACATTAGAACTTACAAAGTTTTTAATATACTTGACAGATCAAAATAGTAGGAAACTAAATTAACACTGCATTCCTAACAGCAATAAAATAGCAAGCAAGAAGCATTAAAAGAAAACAGAGAGCAGCATGAGCACGCAACATAAAAAAATTGGGTCACCTTAAGATCAAGAACCAGTGGCACTCTCTCCATTCAGATCAAGAAAGAAAACATAGAGCAGCATGAGCACGCAACATAAAAAAAAACTGGTTAACCTTAAGATCAAGAACCAGCGGCCCTCTCCATTCAGATAAAAAAGAAAGACCGCCATAAACATCCTAAGCCGCAATGGAGGCACACACCAACTCCTGCATACAAAACATGAAGTGACTTTTAGTTTCATAGATAATGGTCTATGAAGGGTATTTTACTAAATGCATAGTACCCTATGCCTTTAGTATCTCAACCAGAACCAAAACACAAACAAATGGTCAACTAAGAGAATGGTCTACCAACACGATGAACCAAATTATCTCATAGAAGATACCATAACTGCATCAGGATCCAAAAATATGTCGTAAAAACATTGGGCACTATGGCCATTGTGGATAAGAAGACGTTGTCGCAGTGGAAAAGCAGAGACAGGGGGTCGAGGTCATAGGGGGAAGCGCTCACCCGAGGAGCAGGACAATACTATACATATGTCACCCAGAAAAATATAATTCAATGTATTGAAAAAATATATAAGCACCTTGACGATACTATACATATGTCAACCTAAAAATAAAAGACTTACTATACATATACATATGTCCTCCAATTTCCATAAATTCTAATAAATAATCTTCAGCTAAGAACAGAGTCGGGAGCAACCAAAATTACACAAATAATCAAGCATAAACCTAAGAATAGGTCACAGAGTTACATAGTGCTCAAGGGATGTTCATCCCACTACTTTTGCAGCCTAAGACCATTTTCTATAGTCTACACTCCTCCACTTGTTGCCTATTCCAGCAAGTAGATGGCCTGAGGCCTGAATAATGAATCTATGTAACTAAAAAGACAGAGAATTCACATGACAGTGCCATGGATCAAGAGGCCTCTAATCTAAGAATATAAAAGAGGAAAACTATACAATAAATGCGATGAAAGCCAGGAAAACTGATATCCATCACACACTATATCACAAATTGAGATCATATAACCACCATTAGCAAATCAGACTTGAGATCAAGTCAAACACTTCAGTCATAAATATTTTTAATATCAGGTTTTGAGGATGACAATAGGCTAATAATCAAATTCTGAGTTTGTTGCCATACCTTTGTGTTCCCACACATCCTAGCGTTCCAGATGCACTAATTTGCAGAACATTAACTCAAAGTACCTTGCACTATTATTCAGAATATGACCCTGGAGAAATCATATGCATGGATGTTAGAGCTGGTATGGCATGATATCCAAGCAGCAAACTAACTCAAATAGCAACAAATAAAGATAAATAAATGCTACCGGCATGTTTCCAACCTAAGTGTGCTTCCGAGATTCTATGAAAGATAAAAGATCAAAATCGAAACCACTACTGATGAGATTTTATCAGATGCAACACCCCAAACACACTGTACTAAGCACACAAAAAGACAACTACAGCAGGAAATTGAAGAGCAAATATATTTTGAGCAGAAAAATTAACTGTAAATTAAGTCGAATATGTCAGCGACCCGCAAGCTATGTGCCAAACTGGCCGGAAACCTCGTCCAGCTGATGCTGGTGTATTCTTATATGTTAGCAAAAACTGCTTCTGCTGTGTAGTTCGTCTAATCAGATTCGTAGGAACATAAAAAGATAGAACATGAGATTTTTCTAGGGAAGTCCAAGTAAATACTGTACATGAGCGGGTAGAAAATGGCATCCTCATACTGCAGTATTCAGTTAAGCACAAGTATATACTCTTGCTAATTGCTATGGTTTAGTAAAAAGGGGCAGAGCCTTTTCCTTGGTTTCTACAGGAGGGAATCAAATTATTATTTGTTTATTTTCATGCCCAATAGATTGTGTTCATTAGCACTCTTTCTTAGAGCATGTCGACAAGGCTGTTTTTTTCTCAGCAAGGTATGAACTATGGAAACAGATTCACCAATGTCGATCTGTAGTGGTCAAAGAGGGATGGCGGCCAACAACAGCACGAGATTGACGGGCCAGACGTGTCTCACCTTGGGGTCCCGATAGTTTCTGCAGCCCGTGCTCCACGGCGAGCCCGGCCTCCTACCGGCCGGTGCAGCGTCCCCGGCGGTGACTCAGTGATGAAGTGGGCTGGGCAGGGGATTGAGGCGGCGGCCTCGTCGGGGGAGCAGAGGCGCGAGAGGAGGTCACGGCCTTGGCGCCATGCGCCTGCGCGAGGAACCCCGCGACGACGCGACGGCGGAGGGCGGCGAGCTGGCCGCTGCTAGGGTTTCTGGGGAGGAGGCGGTCGCGGTGCGTGGGTGAGGAGCGGTGATGCGGAGCAGCAGCAACCGAGGTGCTTCTTCGAGGCAGCGCAGAGAAGGGGAGGGCACGACGGCCAATGCGAGGGAGAGACGGGAGGGGGCAGCGTGAGGTCGTGGATGGGTGCCTGGGCGAGCGACGGCGGCGGGGCAGGGAGGCGGGCGCGGGTTAGGGTTTGGAGGGAGAGAGAGAGAGAGGCAGGGCGGGATGGAGAGAGAGGCGAGGCGGCAGTAGCTGGGCGCGGGGGGAGGCGCGAGTGCGGGAGGGAGGAGGCGGCTAGGTCATCCCACGGTAGCGCCCCCTTTTATACCCCCTACGCGAAATGACCGAAATGCCCTGGTGGGGGCACGGTATTTACATTCTGTTGCAATTGAAATTTTATCCAACGGCTCACAATGATCTGGTAATATCCGACGTCTCACGTGAGCCAAGCCCGAGATCCGACGGCCCGAGTCGCATCAGGAAACCGATCCGACGGCCGAAAATGCAAACGCATGGGAAGGCTCTATTTTGGTCTGGACTCTAACAATGGGATGTTGTAGAACCCAGATTTTTGTCGTCAGCTGAAATCGTTAGTCGGGTGCATCAACACAGCGTTGTATATCTCTACTGCCGAAGAAGGAGCGCAGCGTTGTAGCGTAGCTGAACTCTGTCTTTAGTAATGTTTTTTTTTCAAGTTCCAGTAAACAAGGCCCAACTGCACAGGGAGATTATTTGGATAATCTGTCTTGAAAGTCAACTCTTAAAACGGCGACGACGACCTCCACGTTTGTTCACGCGTTTGGGTGCCATAGCCAACTCAGATCCCCTTCTCACTCTGCTCTGCCGTTCATCTGGCTGTTCCCGGTGTCGTTCTCCTCGCCGGCGAGTTGCCGGGGTCATGCCACCAGCCACAGCCCAGCTACTCCGCGGCCGGCCGGGCGTCCTCCACGGTAGGTACATCCCCGTAGGTATGACCCAATCTCCTCCCACGTTCACTGTCGGTGCACTTGTGGCGCTCGTTGACTCGGGTAGCCGGAACACTGACAAGATTGCCGGCGTCTCCCTCTTCTCCAGCGCAGGCAGATGGCTACTGCGGCTGCGTTTGCCGGGAAGGCGGTGGCGATTCCTGCCATCTCCTTCTTGGTTGGAAAGGCTTTCAGCTACCTCGACAAGTACCACAGATCTGAAGGCATGGAGGAGCTGAAGAAGCGGCTTGAGCTGGCCATGCCAAATATTGAGGCCGTGTTCGACGCCGTCAACCCAGACCACGTCAGGGAGGAGAGCCCTGCCCTGGACAAATGTCTGTGGCAGCTCAGGGCCGCCGTCGAGGATGCTGAGAACGTTGTCGATGAGCTCGAGTACTATGAGCTGGAAGAGAAGGCCGAGGAACGTAAGGTTATTGATTGGGGCTCTTCTCTTACTAAGATGAAGCACAAAGTTGTCAGATCTGTTAAAAAAGTTAGTAGTTTGGACAAGACCTTGAAGAATTTTTCTCAACGTGACACTCTCAAGAGACTGAGAAAAGTTGTGGAAGGTTTGAACAGATCTGCTGCAGGCATAGCCAATTTCCTCGCTATCGCAGACCGTCTCAAAAAATCTGCTTCTGCCAGCCAGCAGCAAGTTGACGCAGATCGTGAGACAAGCTCTGAATTGAGTGTATCTAAATTTGTTGGGCGAGAAAGGGAGAAGGAGAAGATCATTGAATGGATAACCAAGACATCAGTTGTGTCGGCTGATGGTGTGACAAGAATCAATAGTGTACCTATTATTTCAGTGGTTGGTCATGGTGGCATGGGGAAGACTACTTTGGCTCAGAGCATATGTAAAGAAGATGCAGTGCGGAATCATTTCAAGGTCATCTGGGTCACGGTGTCTACCAACTTTGACGCAACAACGCTGACAAGTAAAATGCTGGAATCTGTTACAGGGGTAAAACCAGGTCCTGATCATTTGGAACCATTGCAAAAGAATCTCAAAGAGGAGCTCAAGTCTATGAAGTTTTTGTTAGTTTTGGATGATGTGTGGGAAGATAAGAAAGAATCTGAATGGGCTAAACTATTTGCTCCTCTCAGGAGTTTGAACAGCGGAAGCAAAATTTTGCTGACAACCAGAATGCAATCAGTAGTACACACGGCCACAAGCTCAATGGGAGTTGAAGGAGGTCACTGCTTGACACTACAAGGACTAGAAGAAGATGAAAATATTAAGTTGCTCAATCACCATGTATTTTTCGGGCTGGATCCGCAAGATTGTGAACACTTCAAATCAGCTGGAGAGCAAATTGCAAGGAAACTAGGAGGATGCCCCTTGGTAACAAAGGTTGTCGCTGGGCATTTGAGAGGGAATATGATGATTGGATACTGGAACAGGTTCTTGCATGAAGAACTAAAACAGTTCAGTGGAACCGAAGAGGGTATCATGAGGGTTCTCAGATTAAGCTACTATAGACTACCAACGGAGCTTCAAATTTGTTTCCGATACTGTTGTATATTTCCACAGGACTACGAGTTTGAAAAGAAAGAATTGATCCAAATGTGGATGGGTTCAGGATTGATCTCGCAGTGTGCAAGTGATTCACAAACTTTTGAGGATATTGGAGCACAAATTTTGGTTCAGCTGAATAAAAGTTCATTTTTTGATCTGAAATCCAGACCGAATATTACTAACGGAAGAAAAGAAGAATACTATGTAATGCATGATTTGATGCATGATTTAGCAACAGATGTGTCCTCGGGTGAATGTGCAAGAGTTGCTCATGCTTCGTTTTTTGAAGATGATAACCGCACTATCAGACACATGTGCATTGCTAATATTCACAGCTTTTCTATTGAAGAGGTCAAAAAAATCTCCAACTTTAAGTATTTGCGCACTATTGTCATTGATCATAGTGATGCTGAGGTTAAAAAGGATGTAGTTTGTGAACTTGAAAGAGTTATTGAAAGCTTGGAGTTCTTGCGTCTCTTGCGGTCAAGACAGAAACATTATGATTGTGGTTTCCACCTCACTGAAAAATGTGGCAAATTGATACACCTTCGCTATCTCAGTCTGCACCAGATATCTCCAGAGGGGATATGCGGGGTTACTAGACTGTATCACTTGATGCTGTTTTACTGCAAAACTGTTGGGAATAAAGAAGGAAAAGAAATGTCACAAATAAGATATTTGGGGAACCTAGATGGCTTGCGATATGTATCATATGGATTTAATAAGAACAGCCATGGTGAATTTGATCCTGTGGAATTCTCGGTTGGCAGACTCACTCGTCTTCAGGAGTTGAATAACTACCTGGTAAAAGAAAGCATAGTCAGCAAATTAAGTGAAGTCAAGAGCTTAAGAACTCTCCGCAGGCTACAAGTATGCGGGCTTGAGAAAGTCAAGAATCCGGAAGAAGCTAAGGATGCCAAGCTGAATGAAATTATTTCTCTCAATTCTTTGTCACTCAGTTGGTTTGGCGAACAAAACAATAAGGATGCGCTAGTTCTTGAACACCTTGAGCCACATTGTAATGTTATGGAATTGGAAATTGCTGGATACACTGGCGTCAAACTTCCATTTTGGATTGAGGACCTCACTATCAAAAACCTGGTGTCACTTGAGTTGCGTGATTGTTTAAGCTGGGAAGGTCTTCCCTCTCTTGGAAAGCTAGTATGGCTCAGGCATATTAAGTTCCAAAGACTTCTTAAGCTACAACAGATTGGTCATTTTTCTAGTAATACCTCCATGGAATTTTTTCTACCTCCAAGGCTTGAAACTCTAGAAGTGCATGATTGTCCAATGTTAAGTGAACTACCTGTTCTACCTCCAAGCTTGGTGCTATTGAGGATATCAAAGGTTGGACTGACCAAACTTCCTATGATTGACGGTGGGAGCAGTGAGACTAAGCCATCACAGTTAGTGAGCATTGTCGTCGAGAGATGTGCTCTTCTAACTTTGCTAGAAGGGAGTCTATTGGAGCAGGAGATGTACATGGGAGCTCTCCAGTACTTCAAGATCGAAAACTGTCGCAATCTGGAGTCTGGGTCCATTGCATTTCATGGAATGAATAGACTTGCAACACTCTGTATCGCGGATTGTACCAAGTTTAGCACAATTGGAACTATTAAAGGAGAGCTCACTTATCTCAACCATCTCCTCATAATTGAATGCTCCGGCCTTGTATCCCTCCCCTCAGCAGATGTGTTCATGAGTTTCAAATCGCTACGGCATATGGTGATATATAGATGCGAGAATCTCTTGTGCTTGGGAGGTCTCGGCTCCCTTCCATCTCTGCAATACTTACAAATCGAATGCTACAGTAAACTTGTGGAGGTTGGGTCGTCCCTGACTCCACATGCATCATCTAGTGGCGAGGAAGATCATCTGGTGCAGATACACAAACTTCAGGTCGATCTCCCATCCATGCTGCTTGTCGAGCCACTCAAGAGACTCCATCGAACAATAGAGTTGGTAATTACACATGGGCCACAGATGGAGAGCTTACCTGAGCAATGGCTGATACAGAACCGCCAATTCCTTCGATGCATAAGAATATCAGAGGCCAAGTCCTTAAAATCTCTCCCACTAAGCATCCGGGAACTCTCCTCGCTGGAAGAGCTCTGTATTATGCAATGCCATTCAGAACTATTCAATGAGATCAGAGAAAACAACAACTTTGAATCATACATGGCACACACCCGTCGAGTGGCAATAGGTACATCCACTGGTCCAATTTTATCTTCGCCTTGCTATTCTTTACTTATTCACAACTTATCAGCAAATTCTCTCTATTTTCCCTTTCAATGTCCTTTTTGCAGGGAATTTTCTTCCCGTTGTAATCAATGTTTGCTTTGTTATCTACTGTTTGTTGCCATAGCACTTACAAGACAATCAACTTTTCCTGGCAAAATTAGATTCTACTGAAATCATGCATTCAATGCCAGTTCTGAGTGAGGAGTATTTGCTACATTGTGATTTCTTTGCTCACCTAGGTCCACTTTCTGCATTATGTTTAATATTGTAAATTCTACTTGCATTACTTCATGCATGTATGTATTTATTTTCAACCTCGATGATGGCCGACTAAATAACTGTGACAGTACCATACTCTCATGTAAGGGGAGGAGGATGGTTCTCCATCATGGGCAAGGAATGCGACATAAGGACTTACGAAAGACTAAGGTAATGCACAATCTTCGCAGAACAATACGCATTTTGTTCTCCTTATTCCCTGAATTACTTAGTACTCGTGTACTATAAGTACAGTTTGTCTTTGTTTCTTTATAGATAATAATGTTGGTATATTTAGGTGCCAACACATTCACTAATTAGTATCCGGGGACTCGGAAGTACTCCGTCCGTCCCATAATATAAGAACGTTTCTGACACTATTGTAGTGTTAAAAACGTTCTTATATTTTGAGACAGAGGGAGTAGAAAACAAGAATAAGCGGCTGTACCGCTTGTCCTTTCAGTATCATTACCTTGTATGTCCTCCTTATGGAATTATGTAAGGACATTAACATTATACTACTTGCAGTATGATGCAGTTAGTCTAAACTACATAAGTAAATGTTGATGTATTTCCATATATTTTTGCATCTAGTGACACGGCTAGTGAATTGCAGAAGCGCAACCTTACTAATTCCCATCTTTGCTTATGTATCTGTTAGATTATGCAGCAGTGGAACTGCATATTATTGTTAAAATCATTTTTTTCCTTTGCTGTAAAGAAACATGTTTTGATATGAATTTTTAAACATTTTTTTATCAGGTTTGAGGATATCGATTTACTTACTTCCTGGGGGAACCAACCAAATGATGACGAGGGAGATGAGACTCCCTCGTCATCATTTCCTTCATCAGAGCCATGGTGGAGGAAATACCAGTGTTGTTGGAAGAATGCTTCTTAGCCTACTGTTGCTCGGCGCCATCTGAAAGGTCTAGTAGCGGGATTGATCGCCCAAGAATGCGGCCTGCAGTAGATCTGAGCAACGGCGAAGCCATCCTTCTGAATAAGTGGATCGGGACTCTTCTTATTTTATCTTCTTTTATTTACAAGTGAGAAAGGAGATCTGGACCTTGTGTTGTTTGTGTGTACGATGCGAACCAAAGTTTGGCGTATAAATAACACTGTACTACTCCCTCCGTTTCTAAATATAAGCGCTTTTAGAGATTTGAATATGAATGCCATACAAATGATAGACATATTTTAGGGTGTAGATTTATTCATTTTGCTTCATATTGGAATCTCATAAAAGGCTTATAGTATATACGAAAATCGATGGTGGGTATCTTCAAACCTACTTCGTCTTAATCATTCCACACGTGCATATGAATTTTTCATTGAATCGCACATTACAGGATCATAGCAATTATAGCATAGAATATAAAATCTTAATATGGAAATATAATAATACAACATTATTGCCTTTAGGGCATATTTTCAACATGGGCACCATTTGGCACTGGGGCGACGAGGCGGTTGAGTCGACTGCACGCGGCGTACGATCTGAAAACCGTGAGGTGGAGAGGATGTCGACGTCGTACACTGGTCGCTCAACGAGTTCTGCCGCACGATCCACATGTGGGGCTAGAACTAGCCGCCCACGGACATGGGTGGCTACGGTGGCTTCTCCTCCTTAGAGTCCTCGGCCTCGATCTTGGCTGACTCGACGTCGTCTTCATCATCCGAGACCGGATCCTCCTTCACAACAGACGAAGACGGCCCCAACGACTGGGGCGGTGGCGCAAATTGGATCCAGAGCTCCTCCTCGATCCGGGTCTTGGTGTCGCGGTAGCTGCTCCAAGGGGTAGCCACCGAGCAGCCACCATGTCCCGTTCTTTTCCGCCTCGGTATTCTTGCCCATTGTGGCGGTCGGTGTAGGTGTGGGTTTGTGGCGGCTTTGGGAGGGGTTGGGAGGATAGAGTTTGGGGAGATGCCATCCAACTTTAAGAGTCAGGCAGTGCGTCGGCATGAAGGCGGATAGGTGGCGAGCCAGTGAGAGCGACATCAATGTGGATGATTCTACAGCCGAAGAGGATTTTTGGGTGGGACCGGGTTGTCGGACACCACCGTGGCGGACGTCTGCATTTCACCTGATCGCTCCATGATATGGGCCAGGTCTGGTGAATTTTGGACGTCTGGACCGGCCCAATCAAATTTGATGAGCCGCGTTGGAGGGCTAAAGTGTCCGACCATACAGTCCAGACATTTGGGGTCGATTTAGTGAGCAACGTTGAAGATGCGATAGGCCAACATGCACTCAGTTGTAGCCATACAGTGACCATGGTTCATCAAACCGAAATACAACCCAACCAATGGATTAGATTGAAGAAGAGAAGGAAGAATAAAGATCTCATTTGGAATGTTAAGGGCAAAAATAGCATGATCTCAGAGAGCTAGGCGTTCATTACCGACAAAAGGGGTCACGTCGGGATGGACCTTGCGGGGGTGGAGGATGCCTAGGAAGACAGCCCTCGAGGTTGTCACCGTCTGTATCCTTCCGCCAGCGCCACCGCCTCCTAGAATTTGCCTACTCAAAAGCCGGGTTTGTTTAGGAGAAATACCACCATGTCCAAGGCCTGCACTAGTTAGGTCGTCGACAATCTAAATTCGTGCAACTGACTGAAGCGGCAGTTCTGATCCAGTCTTTGAAACAAGGATTGGTCCCTCAAAAAAAAGATTTGGTAATTTGGTACTGCAAGTTTCATAGGTCAAAGTATTTGAGTTTTTTAGTAAAATTTCATGGTAATGCTGCCCGACCACCACCTTCGCATTGCCGTTCTTTGCGTCGCTTTCTTTATGGCCCACTCCCATCGTGCCACCACCTTTCTTCTTCGCCACCCGTCTCCCGCCGCATGGAGTCCGGAGAGTCCGCGAGCGAGCCAGCAAGGCGGTTCCCAGGCATTAGCTCCTCCAACTATACTTGGTTTTCTTAGTAATCATCCGTATTTTGGCAAATGCAGCGCCATGGCTTGTGAAACATGAGCATTATGGTGGAGAAGAAAACCAGATAGTAGGATCTAGTTTGTGAAACATCAAATCCAATAGAAGTGAACCACACCAAAGATATCCAAGAAGGAATTGAGGGGAAACCTTTTGTAAGATCAAAAAAGGGGTTGGGATTAAGTGGGACTAAACGATCAAGAGCTGTGTGATCGGGGGAGGCGCCTCTCTAAGTCAAACCCTCCCCTACAACTCAAGCTGGCAATGGTTAATTATTACCCGTATTCCCGTGGGTAATTACTCTATTAGGGTACGGGAATATGCCAACTTTAATGCCTACGGGAATGCTGGTGGGTTAAATAGCTTACCCAGCACACAAGACGGGAATAGGCATGGGATAGCATTTTTTAAAGATACCATGGGATAGCATTAAGATGGGGGGCATGGGATAGCATTAATCGTGCCCGTTACCCGCCTTACTCGTGAAGTATACATGTAGTCCCAAAAATTAGTATGGTAGTACTCTGCGCCGGCGGGTCGGCTACCGAGCGTTGGATTTGCACGCGTGAATGGATGAGATTGCCGCGACCAAGTCATCTTCTTCCTTCTACACGCACGCATAAACACAGGAAAATAACATATCTCCACGGGTCAACCTCCTCGTGCTCGCCCTTGGCCGCCGCGTCGCAGCTCGCCGGGGTCGCTCGTTGCCGCAGCTCGCCCGAGGCACTCGTCGTATGCAGCTCCGCCAAGCCGATCGAAAGAAAGACGTCCCTAGCTCCGTCGGGCCGGGCGTGTCTCCCTCCCTCTGGTTGCAGCACCACTAGGTGAGGGTTCCAGCATTGTCGCAGCCCGCCGTCATAGCTCGCCGCGCGCCCGTCGCAGCACCGCGCGCCATGCAGCTCCGTCGCCACCGCTCACCATTGTTAGCTAGCCGTTCTCGGTTTGAAGCTTTTTTAGAAGCGCGTTGTAGCTTTCCTCCACGCCGATTGCAGCTTTTTGCCGCTGCGCGATGCTGACCTCCAGCTACCCTGTATCCAATTGAAACTTTTTTCAAAGCTGGCTGTAGCTTTCATGGTTGCTGGACATAGCATTTTTCAGCACTGGTTGCAGCTCTGACGTACATCCGTCGAAGCCCCTGCTTCCTTTGATTCCAGCAAAAAATGTTGTTGGTTCCAGCTCTGGATTTGCTGGTTGTAGCAAAAACAAAAGCTGGTTCCAGCTCTGGCTTTGTCGGGACAAAAATCATGTGTTGGAAAAGCCATTGCTGGTCGCTGCTTCCGCCGGTCGCCGTGGTAGCAAAAAATCTTGTCGGAAGAAGCTTTTGCATCATCATTCGCAACAAAATGAGGCGGTCGCCGAAGTCGACGTAGAAAACACTCTAGGCGATGCCCCAAAACTACGTGTTGGTTCCAGCTCTGGGTTTGTTGCTTGCAGCAAAATCAGACGCCGGTTCCAGCATCCCCTGTGTCATGGGTGTGCCTCGCCGTCGCAGTTATGTAGCTCGTCTGCCAAAGCTGAGGGATTGCTGGAGCTGGAGACGGCGCGCTGGGAGAATAGCCGGAGCTGCGGATAAGAGGTGGTCGTGCGTGTCGGGAAATCGCCGGCTGTGGGGTGGATGACGACCTCACCAGCGAGATTGGCTGCGACGGGGGGTAGACGGCGGCCTCGTCGGGGCCGCTCGCCGTCGCCGCTCGCTTGCCGGGGCCACTCATCGTCGCAGCTCGCCGTCGCAGCGGGTGGGGCGGGGGAGAAGCAGGAGCACGTGGTAGCGGGCGACCGACCGAAGCTTTGGCCGGTGCACCGTCCCTAAACGTTTACCAAATTAGTAGACCCGATGTAATTCCAGCCTCTACCCACCTAAATTTCCACCCATGCCGTCCATTTGGCCGAAAAAGCCCTAGGAAATCCGTAACCTAGCCACAACATACTATTTATTGTGCTGAAATATTAGTAATTTTCCATATTAGCTACATGTCAGGCGAGTGAAATTTTATTTTCGGTCAGTCAATTGTGGCAGTTGATTCAAGGTGCTTGGTGTCTTGGTGATACGTGTGTAGGAGGTCGACCGACTCTGTAAATTGTTCAGTCGACATGCGCCTCCACGCCTGCATGTCTCCAGTTCATGGCTTTTGCACACACGTGCATGGATGAAATGCATCCCAATTTTAGTGTGTGTGCATGCTTTTGTTCCCTGTGTTTGCTTTTGTTTTCTGCACGTGTTTGTATTTATTTTTTATTTTTCAGTTTTTTCTTTACGTGTATTTTCAGATGTTGAGTGTGTGTAAATGTATACACGCAAGTACTACATGTACAAATTATATTAGAGTATAGAAAGTTCACTCTTATATGTTTATTCTACATATTATAAAAAGTGCATTTTTTGTATTTTTGTATTTTCTTTCTTTTTTAAGGGTAATACCAATGCTATTTTTGTCCTAATTCAATCTTCTTAGAAAAATATATTTTCTATTATTATTTTTGTGTATGTATGCATACAAGTACTATACAATATGTGTGTAAATTATACTATATTGTGAAAGTTGCATTAGTATATGTTTGTTCGCTGCATATTTTAAAAAGTGCAATTTCACACAAAGTTGTGTGCAAGTTTTTTTATTTCCTTTCTTCGTAATAGCAATACAAATGTTACTAATTCATTTTCTCTTAAAAACTTTATTTGTCTTATTATGTTTTAGTTTTTATTTCATTTTATCCTTTTAAGGTTAATACCAACTAACTCATTCCTTGTTTAAAAACTTCTTTTTATGTAAATTCCACTATTATATGTTTATTCTTATATATATACTAAAAAGTGCAATTAATGTGTAAATTGTGCGCAAATTTATCATCATTTCCTTTTTTTCACTTTCTTTCTTCTTAAAGGGTAGTGCCAGTGTCACTATACTTCATTTCTTCTCAGAAAATGTTTTTATTGTTTGTAAGTAAGTATACACGCAAGTATGATACACCATTTGTGTCAATTATAGTAGAGAACAGAAATTGCACTGTAAATGTTTTTTTTTGCATATTACAAAATGTGCAATTTCAGGGCAAACTTGTATGTAAGTGTTTTGTTTGTTCGTCTTAATAAAGGGCTTCATTCTTCCCTAGAAAATTTAATTATTTTGTTTTTATTTAATTTTTTACTTTCTTTCTTCTTAAAGGGTTTCATTCTTCCATAAAAAAATTCATGATTTTATTTTTATTTTTTATTTTCTTTCTTCTTAAAGGGCTCATTCTTCCCTTGAACTTCATTATTTCGTTTTTGTTTTATTTTTTATTTTATTTCTTCTTAAAGGGTTTCATTGTTCCCTAGAAACTTTCATTATTGTGTTTTTGTTTATATATTTTCTTTCTTCAGAAAGGGTTTCATTCTTCCCTAGAAAACTTCATTATTTTGCTTTTGATTTGATTTTTATTTAATTTCATTTTTCTTTATTTAAGGGTAATACCAATATTCTTCTACTACTACAGGGTTCTTCTTGCATATTATAGAAAGCTCAATTTATGTTTGAAATGTGCGTATTTTTTTATTATTATTATTGTTTTCGTCATCTCCTCCTTAAAGGGTAATAAGAATATCATAATTCATCTTTCTTAGACAACTTCATGTTTTATTTCCGTGTGTAGGTATACACGCAAATACTATACAATATGTGTGTAAATTATACTAGATTGTGAAAATTGCACTAGTATATGTTTATTCTTTGTGTATTACAAAAAGTGCAATTTGAGTGTAAAGTTGTTGTGGGGACGGGGATGAGGGTCCAATACCCGTCTGGGTAATCCACATTGCCAGGTTGACCTACAACACGATTATACTTCTCCGATCAATCATTATGAGAACTGAGTTAAGACTAAATAATTTCTACTGATGCACTGGACAACTTTACCCGTTTCTAGTATTATTACACCTTAAAACTTGTCATAGTTCCGCATAGTAAGCTCACAATTATTAACTCTACATAAGAACATAGCTCAAGGTACGAAAAACAGCTCCACCACAAACTTCGCATGGATGATGCATTGATGCACCACAAATTTCGCTAAGTAGAGGTTTCAATGGTCTCCTCGAGATTTTCCTTCTTCTTGTCTGGACCAAATATAAGAAAGGCAACACCAACAGGAACTAAGAAATACGATAACACCTTTTGTCGTTGCTCCTGCCGCTCAAAACTGCAAAATAAAAAGAAATCAAATAGTACAAATTTAAATGATAGAGAAGTATTGGGTTCCACTATCAAGAGAAAACGGAACAGAAAAACTACACATAATGAATCCACTTACCGTTTTTCCTGTTCTAGCATACTTAGAGTTGCTTCATGTGCCTTTTGCAAGTTCTCGCCAAACTTCTCCAATGCTATCTCAAGACGGGTCTCAGGGGAGTGGGTGTAGTTTGAGCAAGAATGCTGTGAATAAATGGAAGTATTGAACTTTAATAAATTATTATAAAATTAGGCATTAGTTTGTCATGGCACATCCTGTATACACAGTAACTGGTTGCATATATTTCACAGCTTGAGAAGTTGATTCGGCTAGATCCGAACAACGAACTGAAGCTGAAAGGAGAATGATCAGGAGGACGAAGAGATTGGCATGTCGCCAGTTAAGAAATTTCTGCACCGTCTAAAAGGAGGTACCGTTAGAACATATCCTATGTACTTAAGTGTACTACAGTAGTTTTTCTTTTTGAAATCGTGTACTACAGTAGTTATTATCCCCACTAGTAGTCTATTTATCTCAATATGCGCACATGACATCTCATCAACTCCACTAATTTTATTTCTCTTAACATGCAATGCATGAAAATGTTACCTATACTAATTCCCTCAACATGCACACAACCTACTTTATCAACTACACTATTTTTTTAGGAAAAGCCTTCATGACGCACTTTATTTCAAGTTAAATAATGATACATCGTTTACTACACTACTTTTGTTTCTCTCAATATGCATGACAAATACCCTTACATCGTTTACTACACTACTATTTTTTCAAAACAAATTACTCTCTCCATTCATAATATAAGACATTTTTTGACACTGAGGGAGTATATAATAATTAAATACAACATACCATGTGTATTTTTAATCTTCAGTCGCATATTCAAATTCAAGACAACCAAATCTCATCAAAATAATATATTATAACCAACCCGCGTGGTCCCGCCGCAACGCGCGGGTTATCATCTACTCCCTTCGTTTCTAAATATTTGTTTTTCTAGAGATTTCAACAAGTGACTACATACGAAGCAAAATGAGTGAATCTACATTCTAAAATATGTCTATATACATCCGTAGGAGGGAGTTCATTTAAAATCTCTAAAAAGACAAATATTTAGGAAAGGAGGGAGTAGTAGATTTTACAACAACGCACAGTCAGATAACATCTAACAACAATTAATTTTGTGAATCAATGAAACCCTAGAGCAAGACAGAACATTGGGAGTAAATTGGGGGGGGGGGGGGGGGGGGGGGGGGGATGGGATTACCTGGGACTGGGATTCGATCCTCCCAGCACCACCGGAGAGGAACCGGCCTGGGCTCCGACGAAAGGACCCTAGCCCTAGCGGGATTGATCGCCCAAGAACGCGGCCTGCGGCAGATCTGAGCAACAGCGAAGCCATCTTTCTGAACAGGGGTTCAGAAGGAGATCCGGACCTTGTGTTGTTTGTGTGAACGATGCGAACCAGCATTTGGCATATGAATAAGGCAGTCGGCGACTGGTTAGAACAACGACGACTACAGAGCATGAGTAGCGGTCTGATGATGGAGGAGAGCGCGCCCCCAACGGCTCCTGTACGGCCGGGCGATCCCCGCGACGCGTGCGGGCGGCGGGCGGCGCCAGAGGTCAGCAGCGGGCCGGAGACGTGGACGGCGGTGAGGAAGGGCGCGGGGAGCAGGGTGGCCCAGTCCTCGGTCGGCGGCGTCCGGCGGGAGCCGTTTCTGGGCGTTGGCGGGGGAAGTTCAGAGGACGAGGAGGTAAGTCAGGTGAGCTCTGTTGGCAGTGATGGTGAGGGTCTGACGCGGGCACGGCCGCCGTGCTCGCTGGGCGACTTTGTCACGCGCGCCGAGGAGCTGGGAGGCTCCTCCCAGGCTGGTCGTCGCCGGCGCTTGGCGCCCGCGGCGCTAGGCGTCATGTGTCGTCACGTGGCGGGGTACCACGGGCGCGCTCGGGGGCTGACGCGCTTGCGCTTCTGATCGCTGCTAGGGACGCGGCTGCGCAGGAGATTGCTTGGTTGGACGCGAAGTCCAGGCCGCCGGTGATGGTCGCGCAGGGCGGCGGCGGCGGAGTGGAGCCGCTCGCTAGGGTTCCCCTGGCTGGGCATGTGCCCTGCCCAGTTGGGCCGTCCGGCCCAGTTGGGGGGCCCGTCCATCCGGTCTCGGGGCCTCGGTCCCCTGGGCAGGGGTTGGGGTTGGCTCCAGGGCCCGATCCTGTGGTGGCAACGGCCCAGGGGCCCAGTCATCTCCCGCGGCCCGGCCGGGTGGGGAGTCGCTAGGGTTGCCTCCCCGCCTCCCCTATAAATGGGTTTGGGTGCGCCGGGGCGGGCTAGATCCCACCCTAGGGTTCCCAGCCACCACAGAGCAAGTGCGTCGCTTCGGGAAGCAAGCTCGCCATCTCCGCCGCCTGTCCCCTCCCCCCTCTCCGGCGCTCCTTCATCGAGGTGGTGTGGATGGGCTCGCGCCGTGAGCGACGTGTGGAGAAGCCGCCGATGGTGCCTCTGGATCCAGAGGCCGAGAAGCAACGCGAGCGCGATCTGCGGGCCAAGGCCAAGACGCAGTTGGCGATTCAGGAGGCGGAGGCGGGGGGCTGGGGGCCGCCCCCTCCGTGGTGGATCAAGGAGCAGGAGCGCAAGCACCAGAAGAAAGAAGAGCATCGGGGCCGCGGGTTGGAGAAGAAGAAGGAGCTCAGGCGCAAGGAGATGCAGCACCCCTTCAGCGGCGACCGGGTCGGCGACCCCTACGCCAAGAAGCAGAAGCAGCGCCCGGGGGCTGCGGCGGATCCGCGGCGTGCTCTGCCTGCGCTGCCGGCGGCTCCGTCGTCGTCCAAGGGCACGGCGGCCGAGCCGATCCCGGTGGAGGCGGCGCACGGCCCGGAATGCTTCAAGTGAGGGCGGGTCGGCCACTTCCAGATCGACTGCACGTTCAAGCCCCTCTGCGTCCTTTGCCAAGAGGAGGGCCACGCCTCGGCCTACTGCCCGACCCGTGGCAAGCCGCTGCAGCTGCAAATCATGGGGAACGCGATTCCGGGGCAAGGCTTCTTCTGCCTACCGTTCATGGAGGGGCCGGCCGACGCGGCTGCGGGCGAGGGCCTGGGCTCCGACGCTTCCTTCATCTCCGCGGCCCCGGGTCTGCTCTCCCCTGCCATGCTGGAGGCGGAGCTGCCCCACCTCTTTGAAGGCGAGTGGGATTGGCAGGTGCTCCCCGTGGGCGCGGACTGCTTCTCGGTGGTGTTTCCCAACAAGGCAATGCTGCGGATGGAGACTGATACGTCTCCAACGTATCTACTTTTCCAAACACTTTTGCCCTTGTTTTGGACTCTAACTTGCATGATTTGAATGAAACTAACCCAGACTGACGCTGTTTTCAACAGAATTGCCATGGTGTTATTTTTGTGCAGAAATAAAAGTTCTCGGAATGACCTGAAAATCCACGGAGACACGTTTTGGAAATAATAAAAAATACTGGCGAAAGAATCAACATCAGGGGGCCCACACCCTGTCCACGAGGGTGCAGGGCACGCCCACCCCCCCGGGGCGCGCCCCCTGCCTCGTGGGCCCCCTGAGATGTTGGGGAACGTAGTATTTCAAAAAATTTACCTACGATCACACAAGGTCTATCTAGGAGAAGCATAGCAATGAGCGGGGAGAGTGTGTCCACGTACCCTCGTAGACCGAAAGCGGAAGCGTTATGACAACGTGGTTGATGTAGTCGTACGTCTTCACGATCCGCTCGATCCTAGCACCGAAGGTACGACACCTCCGCAATCTGCACATGTTCAGCTCGGTGACGTCCCACGAACTCTAGATCCAGCTGAGGTCGAGGGAGAGTTTTGTCAGCACGACGGCGTGGTGACGGTGATGAGGAAGTTACCGGCGCAGGGCTTCGCCTAAGCACTGCAACGATATGACCGAGGTGGAAATCTGTGGGGGGCACCGCACACGGCTAAGACAACTGTCAAATTGTGTGTCTATGGGGTGCCCCCTCCCCCGTATATAAAGGAGGGGAGGAGGGGGCTGGCCGGCCCTCATGGTGTGCCCCAAGGGGGGATTCCTACTCCTACTAGGAGTAGGTTTCCCCCCTTTCTTAGTCCTAATAAGAGGGGGAAGGAAGGGGAAAAGGAGAGGAAGGAAAGGGGGGCCGGCCCTCCCCCCAATTCGGATTGGGCTTGGGGGGGGGGGCGCCCCCACCTCTTGGCCGCCTCCTCTCTCGCCCACTAAAGCCCATGTAGGCCCATATAGCCCCCGGGGGGTTCTGGTAACCCCCAGGTACTCCGGTATATGCCCGAACTCATCCGAAACCTTTCCGGTGTCCAAACATAACCTTCCAATATATCAATCTTCATGTCTCGACCATTTCGAGACTCCTCATCAGGTACGTGATCACATCCGGGACTCCGAACTACCTTCAGTACATCAAAAGACATAAACTCATAATACCGATCGTCATCGAACGTTAAGCGTGCGGACCCTACGGGATCGTCGGTATCTCAATACCTAGTTCAATCTCGTTATCGTCAAGTCTCTTTACTTGTTCCGTAGTGCATCATCCCGTAACTAACTCATTAGTCACATTGCTTGCAAGGCTTATAGTGATGTGCATTACCGAGAGGGCCCAGAGATACCTCTCCCACAATCAGAGTGACAAATCCTAATCTCGATCTATGCCAACTCAACAAACACCATCGGAGACACCTATAGAGAATCTTTATAATCACCCAGTTACGTTGTGACGTTTGATAGCACACTAAGTGTTCCTTGATACGTCCATTTTGCATCATGCTTTTATATCGATATTTATTGCATTATGGGTTGTTATTACGCATTATGTCACAATACTTATGCCTATTCTCTCTTATTTTACAAGGTTTACATGAAGAGGGAGAATGCCGACAGCTGGAATTCTGGGCTGGAAAAGGAGCAAATATTAGAGACCTATTCTGCACTACTCCAAAAGTCCTAAAACTTCACGGAGGCAGTTTTTGGAATTAATAAAAAAATACCGGCGAAAGAATCAACCAAAGGGGGGCCACCCACCATCCACGGGCGTGGGGGGCGCGCCCTACCCCCCTGGGCGCGCCCCCTGCCTCGTGGGCCCCCTGGCAGGCCTCCGGTGCCCATCTTCTACTATATGAAGTCTTTCACCCTGGAAAAAATCATAAGCAAGCTTTCGGGACGAAACACCGCCGCCACGAGGCGGAACCTTGGCGGAACCAATCTAGGGCTCCGGCGGAGTTGTTCTGCCGGGGAAACATCCCTCCAGGAGGGGGAAATCATCACCATCTTCATCACCATCGATCCTCTCATCGGGAGGGGGTCAATCTCCATCAACATCTTCACCAGCACCATCTCCTCTAAAACCCTAGTTCATGTCTTGTATCCAATCTTTGTCTCAAAACCTCAGATTGGTACCTGTGGGTTGCTAGTAGTGTTGATTACTCCTTGTAGTTGATGCTAGTTGGTTTATTTGGTGGAAGATCATATGTTCAGATCCTTTACGCATATTAATACCCCTCTGATTATGAACATGAATATGATTTGTGAGTAGTTACGTTTGTTCCTGAGGACATGGGAGAAGTCTTGCTATAAGTAGTCATGTGAATTTGGTATTCGTTCGATATTTTGATGAGATTTATGTTGTCTCTCCTCTAGTGGTGTTATGTGAACGTCGACTACATGACACTTCACCATTGTTTGGGCCTAGAGGAAGGCATTGGGAAGTAATAAGTAGATGATGGGTTGCTAGAGTGACAGAAGCTTAAACCCTAGTTTATGCGTTGCTTCGTAAGGGGCCAATTTGGATCCATATGTTTCATGCTATGGTTAGGTTTACCTTAATACTTCCTTTGTAGTTGCGGATGCTTGCAATAGGGGTTAATCATAAGTGGGATGCTTGTCCAAGGAAGGGCAGTACACAAGCAACGGTCCACCCACATATCAAATTATCAAAGTAACGAACACAAATCATATGAGCATGATGAAAACTAGCTTGACGATAATTCCCATGTATCCTCGGGAGCGCTTTCCTTTATATAAGAGTTTGTCTAGGCTTGTCCTTTGCTACAAAAAGGATTGGGCCACCTTGGTGCACCTTGTTTACTTTTGTTACTTGTTACCTGTTACAAATTACCTTATCACAAAACTATCTGTTACCGATAATTTCAGTGCTTGCAAAGAATACCTTACTGGAAACCGCTTGTCATTTCCTTCTGCTCCTCGTTGGGGTCGACACTCTTACTTATTGAAAGGACTATGATAGATCCCCTATACTTGTGGGTCATCAAGACTCTTTTCTGGCGCCGTTGCCGGGGTGTGAAGCGCCTTTGGTAAGGAAAAATTTATATAGTGTGCTGAAATTTACTGTCACTTGTTACTATGGAACATAATCCTTTGAGGGGTTTGTTCGGGGTATCTTCACCCTGACCAGCAGAGCAAAGAGTTGCTCCTCAACCTACTGAACCTACTAAAAATGTTTACTTTGAAATTCCTTCAGGTATGATAGAGAAACTGCTAGCTAATCCTTTTACAGGAGATGGAACATTACATCCCGATTTGCACCTAATCTATGTGGATGAAGTTTGTGGATTATTTAAGCTTGCAGGTATGCCCGAGGATGTTATCAAGAAGAAGGTCTTCCCTTTATCTTTGAAGGGAAAGGCATTGACATGGTTTAGGCTATGTGATGATATGGGATCATGGAACTACAACCGATTGAATTGGAATTTCATCAGAAGTTTTATCATATGCATCTTGTTCATCGTGATCGTAATTATATATATATAATTTTTGGCCTCGCGAAGGAGAAAGCATCGCTCAAGCTTGGGGGAGGCTTAAGTCAATGTTATATTCATGCCCCAATCATGAGCTCTCAAGAGAAATTATTATTCAAAAATTTTATGCTCGGCTTTCTCTCAATAATCGCTCCATTCTCGATACTTCTTGTACTGGTTCTTTTATGATGAAGACTATTGAATTCAAATGGGATTTATTGGAAAGAATTAAATGCAACTCTGAAGATTGGGATCTCGACGAAGGTAAGGAGTCAGGTATAACACCTAAGTTTGACTGTGTTAAATCTTTTATGGACACTGATGTTTTCCATGAATTTAGCACTAAATATGGACTTGACTCTGAGATAGTAGCTTCTTTCTATGAATCCTTTGCTACTCATGTTGATCTCCCTAAGGAGAAGTGGTTTAAATATAATCCTCCCATTGAAGTAAAAGTAGTTGCACCTATTAAAGTTGAAGAAAAGACTATCACTTATAATGTTGATCCTATTGTTCCTACTACTTATATTGAGAAACCACCTTTCCCTGTTAGAATAAAGGATCATGCAAAACCTTCAACTGTGGTTCGTAAGAGTAACACTACAACACCTAAACCCCCTGAGCAAATTAAAGTTGAACCTAGTATTGCTATGGTTAAAGATATGTTGGCTGATAATATTGATGGGCACGTTATTTACTTCTGTGATGAAGCTGCTAGAATTGCTAGACCTGATACTAAAAATAAACATAGACATGTTGTAGGCATGCCTGTTATTTCTGTTAAAATAGGAGATCATTGCTATCATGGCTTATGTGATATGGGTGCTAGTGCAAGTACAATACCTCATTCCTTATACAAAGAAATTATGCATGATATTGCACCTGCTGAGATAGAGGAAATTGATGTTACAATTAAGCTTGCCAATAGAGATACTATTTCACCAGTTGGCATTGTTAGAGATGTTGAAGTCTTGTGTGGGAAAGTTAAATATCCTGCTGATTTTCTTGTTCTTGGTTCCCCACAAGATAACTTTTGTCCCATCATATTTGGTAGACCCTTCTTGAATATTGTTAATGCTAGGATAGATTGCAAAAAGGATGTTGTTACTATCGGTTTGGGGGATATGTCTCATGAGTTTAATTTTGCTAAATTTCGTAGACAACCCCATGATAAAGAATTGCCTAGTAAAGATGAAATTATTAGTATTGCTTCTATTGCCGTGCCTCCTAATGATCCTTTAGAACAATATTTGCTCGACCATGAAAATGATATGTTTATGAATGAAAGAAGGGAAATGGATGAAGTATTCTTTAAATAGGGACCTATTTTGAAACACAACTTGCCTGTTGAAATCCTAGGGGATCCCCCTCCACCCAAGGGTGATCCCGTGTTTGAGCTTAAACCATTACCTGATACTCTTAAATATGCTTATCTTGATGAGAAAAAGATATATCCTGTTATTATTAGTGCTAACCTTTCAGAGCATGAAGAAAAGAAATTATTGAAAACGCTAAAGAAGCACCGTGCTGTTATTGGATATACTCTTGATGATCTTAAGGGCATTAGTCCCACTCTATGACAACACAAAATAAAATTGGAGAAAGACGCTAAACCGGTCGTTGATTGCTACCTCTTGAGCACTGCGTTGGTTTTCCCTTGAAGAGGAAAGGGTGATGCAGCAAAGTAGCGTAAGTATTTCCCTCAGTTTTTGAGAACCAAGGTATCAATCTAGTAGGAGGCCACGCACAAGTCCCTCGCACCTACACAAACAAATAAATCCTCGCAACCAACACAATAAAGGGGTTGTCAATCCCTTCACGGTCACTTACGAGAGTGAGATCTGATAGATATGATAAGATAATATTTTTGGTATTTTTCCGATAAAGTTGCAAAGTAAAATAAAAGCAAAATAAAAGGCAATGGAAATAGCTTGTTGTTGGAAGATAATATGATGGAAAATAGACCCCGGGGCCATAGGTTTCACTAGTGGCTTCTCTCATGAGCATAAGTATTACGGTGGGTGAACAAATTACTGTTGAGCAATTGACAGAATTGAATATAGTTATGAGAATATCTAGGTATGATCATGTCTGTAGGCATCACGTCCGAGACAAGTAGACCGACTCCTGCCTGCATCTACTACTATTACTCCACACATCGACCGCTATCCAGCATGCATCTAGAGTATTAAATTCGAAGAGACTTGCAAAGATAACCAATCATACATAAAAGAATTCAGAGAAGATTCAAATATTGTTCATAGATAAACTTGATCATAAACCCACAATTCATCGGTCTCAACAAACACACCGCAAAAGAAGATTACATCGAATAGATCTCCACGAGAGAGGGGGAGAACATTGTATTGAGATCCAAAAAGAGAGAAGAAGCCATCTAGCTAATAACTATGGACCCGAAGGTCTGAGGTAAACTACTCACACATCATCGGAGAGGCTATGGTGTTGATGTAGAAGCCCTCCGTGATCGATGCCCCCTCCGGCGGAGCTCCGGAAAAGGCCCCAAGATGGGATCTCACGGGTACAGAAGGTTGCGGCGGTGGAATTAGGTTTTTGGCTCCCTTTCTGGTAGTTTGGGGGTACGTAGGTATATATAGGAGGAAGAAGTACGTCGGTGGAGCAACATGGGCCCCACGAGGGTGGAGGGCGCGCCTACGCGCCCCTACCTCGTGCCTTCCTGGTTGATGTCTTGACGTAGGGTCCAAGTCCTCTAGATCACATTTGTTCCGAAAATCACGTTCCCGAAGGTTTCATTCCGTTTGGACTCCGTTTGATATTCTTTTTCTGCGAAACTCTGAAATAGGCAGAAAACAGCAATTCTGGGCTGGGCCTCCGGTTAATAGGTTAGTCCCAAAAATAATATAAAAGTGTATAATGAAGCCCATTAATGTCCAAAACAGAATATAATATAGCATGGAACAATAAAAAATTATAGATACGTTGGAGACGTATCAAGCATCCCCAAGCTTAATTCCTGCTCGTCCTCGAGTAGGTAAATGATAAAAACAGAATTTTTGATGTGGAATGCTACTTGGGATAATTTCAATGTAATTCTTCTTAATTGTGGTATGAATATCCAGATCTGAAAGATTCAAGATAAAAGTTCATATTGACATAAAAGTAATAATACTTCAAGCATACTAACTAAGCAATTATGTCCTCTCTAAATAACATGGCCAAAGAAAGTTCATCCCTACAAAATCATATAGTTTGGTCATGCTCCATTTTCGTCACACAAGAATGCTCTCATCATGCACAACCCCGATGACATGCCAAGCAATTGTTTCATACTTTAGTAATCTCAAACTTTTTCAACCTTCGCGCAATACATGAGCGTGAGCCATGGATATAGCACTATGGGTGGAATAGAATATAATGATGGGGGTTATGTGTAGAAGACAAAAAAGGAGAAAGTCTCACATCAACGCGGCTAATCAATGAGCTATGGAGATGCCCATCGATTGATGTTAATGCAAGGAGTAGGGATTGCCATGCAACGGATGCACTAGAGCTATAAATGTATGAAAGCTCAACAAAAGAAACTAATTGGGTGTGCATCCAACTTGCTTGCTCACGAAGACCTGGGGCATTTGAGGAAGCCCATTGTTGGAATATACAAGCCAAGTTCTATAATGAAAAATTCCCACTAGTATATGAAAGTGACAAAACAAGATACTCTCTATCATGAAGATTATGGTGCTACTTTGAAGCACAAGTGTGGTAAAAGGATAGTAACATTGTCCCTTCTCTCTTTTGCTCTCATTTTTTTGGGCCTTCTTCTCTTTTTTATGGCCTTTCTCTTTTTTTTTAATTTATTTTTCTCACTTGGGACAATGCTCTAAAAATGATGATCATCACACTTCTATCTATTTACAACTCAGTGATTACAACTCGATACTATAACAAAGTATGACTCTATATGAATGCCTCCGGCGGTGTACCAGGATATGCAATGAATCAAGAGTGACATGTATGAAAGAATTACGAATGGTGGCTTTGCCACAAATACTATGTCAACTACATGATCATGCAAAGCAATATGACAATGATGAACGTGTCATGATAAACGGAATGGTGGAAAGTTGCATGGCAATATATCTCGGAATGGCTATGGAAATGCCATAATAGGTAGGTATGGTGGCTGTTTTGAGGAAGATATAAGGAGGTTTATGTGTGAAAGAGCTTATCATATCACGGGGTTTGGATGCACCGGCGAAGTTTGCACCAACTCTCAATGTGAGAAAGGGCAATGCACGGTACCGAAGAGGCTAGCAATGATGGAAGGGTAAGAGTGCGTATAATCCATGGACTCAACATTAGTCATAAAGAACTCACATACTTATTGCAAAAATCTACAAGTCATCAAAAACCAAGCACTACGCGCATGCTCCTAGGGGGATATATTGGTAGGAAAAGACCATCGCTCGTCCCCGATCGCCACTCATAAGGAGGACAATCAAAGAACACCTCATGTTTCAAATTTGTTACATAACGTTTACCATACGTGCATGCTACAGGACTTGCAAACTTCAACACAAGTATTTCTCAAATTCAAAACTACTCAACTAGCACAACTTTAATATCACTACCTCCATATCTCAAAACAATCATCAAGCATCAAACTTCTCTTAGTATTCAACACACTCATAAGAAAGTTTTTACTAGTCTTGAATACCTAGCATATTAGGATTAAGCAAATTACCATGCTGTTTAAGGCTCTCAAAATAATATAAGTGAAGCATGAGAGAACAAATCCACCACCGTGCTCTAAAAGATATAAGTGAAGCACTAGAGCAAAAACTATATAGCTCAAAAGATATAAGTGAAGCACATAGAGTATTCTAATCAATTCCGAATCATGTGTGTCTCTCATCAAAAGGTGTGTACAGCAAAGATGATTGTGGTAAACTAAAAAGAAAAGACTCAAATATTACAAGACGCTCCAAGCAAAACACATATCATGTGGTGAATAAAAATATAGCTCCAAGTAAGTTACCGATGGAAGTAGACGAAAGAGGGGATGCCTTCCGGGGCATCCCCAAGCTTTGGCTTTTTGGTGTCCTTAGATTATCTTGGGGTGCCATGGGCATCCCCAAGCTTAGGCTCTTGCCACTCCTTGTTCCATAATCCATCAAATCTTTTACCCAAAACTTGAAAACTTCACAACACAAAACTTAACAGAAAATCTCGTGAGCTCCGTTAGCGAAAGAAAACAAAACACCACTTCAAGGTACTGTAATGAATTCATTCTTTATTTATATTGGTGTTAAACCTACTGTATTCCAACTTCTCTATGGTTTATAAACTATTTTATTAGCCATAGATTCATCAAAATAAGCCAACAACACACGAAAAACAGAATCTGTCAAAAACAGAACAGTCTGTAGTAATCTGTAACTAACGCAAACTTCTGGAACTCCAAAACTTCTGCAAAAATAGGACGACCTAGAAAATTTGTTTATTGATCAGCAGCAATTGGAATCAATATTTTATCACGTTCTGGTAATTTTTAACAATTATTTATGTGAACAGAAAGTTTCTGGAATTTTCTGCAAGATCAAATAACTATCACCCAAGAAGATCCTATAGGTTAAACTTGGCACAAACACTAATTAAAACATAAAAACACATCTAACCAGAGGCTAGATCAAATATTTATTCCTAAATAGAAGCAAAAAGCGAAAAAAACTAAAAATAAAATTGGGTTGCCTCCCAACAAGCGCTATCGTTTAACGCCGCTAGCTAGGCATTAGTAATTTTAATGACGCTCACATGAAAGACAAGAATTAAAGCGCAAAGAGAGCATCATAAAACACATAACAAACACATCTAAGTCTAACATACTTTCTATGCATAGGCATCTTATAGGCAAACAAATTATCAAGGTAAGCAAAAACTAGCATATGCAAGGAAGCGGAAAGAAACAATAGCAATCTCAACATAACGAGAGGTAATTTAGTAACATGAAAATTTCTACTACCATATTTTCCTCTCTCATAATAATTATATGTAGGATCATAAGCAAATTCAACAATATAGCTATCACAAAACATATGCTTAGCACAATCCACATGTATGCAAAGTTGACACTCTTCCAAAATAGTGGGATTATCATTAACTAAAGTCATGACCTCTCCAAACCCACTTTTATCAAAAACTTCATAAGATTGATCAAAATCCAAATATGTGGGATCTAAAGTCGACACTCTTCCAAACCCACTTTCAATACTATTGCAAACATTATTATCAATCTCATATTCATCATGGGGCTTAAATAAATTTTAAAGATCAAAAGAAGAATCACCCCAATCATGAACATTACAACAAGTAGTAGACATAGAAAAACTAGCATCCCCAAGCTTAGGGTTTTTCATATTATTAGCACAATTGACATCAAGAGAATTTATAGTAAAATCATTGCAATCATGCTTTTCATCAAAGGAACTATCAAGTATGGGTGCAATAGCAACGATCTCATGTTTGACATAAGGAACTCTAGCAAATTCATATTCATAAATATTGGCATCATGGCCACAAGAATAGCAAGCATCATCTTCATCAAGGGATATTTCAATCAAATCATCGGAATCATAATTGTTTATAGATTCATGTGTATCATTATTTTCTTCCAAAGCAATGGTCATTCTTTCAATAAATTCTTGGACATAGGCATTATTAGCAAAGTTTTCATTGCAATATTTAAGTATGACGGAATTTTCAGATTTGTTGAGAGTAAAATCATACTTTTCAATCAAAGAAGCAACTTCATGAGCACCCTTAAAAACGACAAATTCTTCAATTTGTTCGATATCATAGTAATATAAACACCCTTTGCATAAGAAGATAAGATTTCATTATCGTTGAACTCACATAGGTAGGGAAGGTGTTTTTTAGGGTTCTTAGAGCAACAAGTAAAATCACAAATTTCACAAAGATTCCAAGCATAGCATAGCAAACTATTTATACAATACCATAAGAGCTTCCCTTTTTCAGAAAAACGATTGCCCACAAAATGAGCATGCTCATCTAAAGATTTCCCATCAACTAGGCTAGTTGGGGTTTCAGCACGAGCGCATAAGGATCGAAGATGATCCAAGTAGAACACTCTAAGTGGATCCATATCAATAGATTTTCAGCAAGCGTAGATGCAAGCATATAGAAGGCACATGGCAACATGAGCAAACAAGAAGCACGCGAAAAAGAGGCGAACGGAAAAGAGAGGGCGAATAAAACGGCAAAGGGTGAAGTGGGGGAGAGGAAAACGAGAGGCAAATGGCAAATAATGTAATGCGGGAGATAAGGGTTTGTGATGGGTACTTGGTATGTAGACTTTTGCGTAGACTCCCCGGCAACGGCGCCAGAAATGGCTCGTTGACGGGAAATCAAATCTTGACTTGACTTGGTGTGAGCCTCCCCGGCAACGGCGCCAGAAATCCTTCTTGCTACCTCTTGAGCACTGCGTTGGTTTTCCCTTGAAGAGGAAAGGGTGATGCAGCAAAGTAGCGTAAGTATTTCCCTCAGTTTTTTAGAACCAAGGTATCAATCCAGTAGAAGGCCACACACAAGTCCCTCGCACCTACACAAACAAATAAATCCTCGCAACCAACGCAATAAAGGGGTTGTCAATCCCTTCACGGTCACTTACGAGAGTGAGATCTGATAGATATGATAAGATAATATTTTTGGTATTTTTATGATAAAGATGCAAAGTAAAATAAAAGCAAAATAAAATGCAATGGAAATAGCTTGTTGTTGGAAGATTAATATGATGGAAAATAGACCCGGGGGCCATAGGTTTCACTAGTGGCTTCTCTCATGAGCATAAGTATTACGGTGGGCGAACAAATTACTATTGAGCAATTGACAGAATTGAGCATAGTTATGAGAATATCTAGGTATGATCATGTATATAGGCATCACGTCCGAGACAAGTAGACCGACTCCTGCCTGCATCTACTACTATTACTCCACACATCGACCGCTATCCAGCATGCATCTAGAGTATTAAGTTCAAAAGAACAGAGTAACGCTTTAAGTAAGATGACATGATGTAGAGGGATAAACTCATGCAATATGATATAAACCCCATCTTGTTATCCTCGATGGCAACAATACAATACATGCCTTGCTGCCCCTACTGTCACTGGGAAAGGACACCGCAAGATTGAACCCAAAGGTAAGCACCTCTCCATTGTGTTCCCAAGAAGGGAGGTATTACTGTTGTTCCTAATGATAAAGATGAATTGATCCCACAAAGAATTATTACAAGTTATAGAATTGTAATTGATTCCCGCAAATTAAATAAAGCTACTAAAAAGGATCATTACCCTTTACCTTTTATTGATCAAATGCTAGAAAGATTATCCAAACATACACATTTTTGCTTTCTAGATGGTTATTCTGGTTTCTCTCAAATACCTGTGTCAAAAGAGGATCAAGAAAAGACCACTTTTAATTGCCCTTTCGGTACCTTTGCTTATAGACGTATGCCTTTTGGTTTATGCAACGCACCTGCTACCTTTCAAAGATGTATGACTGCTATATTCTCTGACTTTTGTGAAAAGATTGTTGAGGTTTTCATGGATGATTTATCCGTTTATGGAACTTCTTTTGATGATTGCTTAAGCAACCTTGATCGAGTTTTGCAGAGATGTGAAGAAACTAATCTTGTCTTGAATTGGGAGAAGTGCCACTTTATGGTTAATGAAGGTATTGTCTTGGGGGCATAAAATTTTTGAAAGAGGTATTGAAGTTGATAAAGCTAAAGTTGATGCTATTGAAAAGATGCCGTGTCCTAAGGACATTAAAGGTATAAGAAGTTTCCTTGGCCATGCCGGTTTTCATAGGAGGTTCATTAAGGACTTCTCTAAAATTTCTAGGCCTCTGACTAATCTCTTACAAAAAGATGTTCCTTTTGTCTTTGATGATGATTGTGTAGAAGCATTCGAAATACTTAAGAAAGCTCTGATTTCTGCACCTATTGTTCGGCCACCTGATTGGAATTCACCCTTTGAAATTATGTGTGATGCTAGTGATTATGCTGTAGGTGCTATTCTAGGACAAAGAGTTGATAAGAAATTAAATGTTATCCAATATGCTAGTAAAACTCTAGACAGTGCCCAGAGAAATTATGCTACTACTGAAAAGGAATTTTTAGCAGTTGTATTTGCTTGTGATAAGTTCAGACCTTATATTGTTGATTCTAAAGTAACTATTCACACTCATCATGCTGCTATTAAATATCTTATGGAAAAGAAAGATGCTAAACCTAGACTTATTAGATGGGTTCTCCTACTACAAGAATTTTATTTGCATATTATTGATAGAAAGGGAGCTGAGAACCCCGTTGCAGACAACTTGTCTAGGTTAGATAATGTTCTTGATGACCCACTACCTATTGATGATAGCTTTCCTGATGAACAATTAGCTGTCATAAATGCTTCTCATACTGCTCCATGGTATGCTGATTATGCTAATTACATTGTTGCTAAATTTATACCACCTAGTTTCACATACCAACAAAAGAAAAAGTTTTTCTATGATTTAAGACATTACTTCTGGGATGACCCACACCTTTATAAAGAAGGAGTAGATGGTGTCATTAGACGTTGTGTACCTGAGCATGAACAGGAACAGATCCTACGCAAGTGTCACTCCGAAGCTTATGGAGGACACCACGCTGGAGATAGAACTGCAAATAAGGTATTGCAATCCGGTTTTTATTGGCCTACTCTCTTCAAAGATGCCCGTAAGTTTGTCTTGTCTTGTGATGAATGTCAAAGAATTGGTAATATTAGCAGACATCAAGAAATGCCTATGAACTATTCACTTGTTATTGAACCATTTGATGTTTGGGGCTTTGATTATATGGGACCGTTTCCTTCCTCTAATGGGTATACACATATTTTAGTGGCTGTTGATTACGTTACTAAGTGGGTAGAAGCTATTCCAACTAGTAGTGCTAATCATAACACCTCTATTAAGATGCTTAAAGAAGTTATTTTTCAAGGTTTGGAGTCCCTAGATATTGAATGACTGATAGTGGTTCACATTTTATTCATGGTGCCTTTCGTAAAATGCTTGCTAAGTATGATGTTAATCATAGAATTGCATCTCCATATCACCCACAGTCCAGTGGTCAAGTGGAATTGAGTAATAGAGAGATCAAGTTAATTTTGCGAAAGACTGTTAATAGATCTAGAAATAATTGGTCCAAGAAACTTGATGATGCATTATGGGCCTATAGAACTGCATATAAAAATCCTATGGGTATGTCTCCGTATAAAATGGTTTATGGAAAAGCTTGTCACTTACCTCTCGAACTAGAACATAAGGCATATTGGGCCATTAAAGAGATCAATTATGATTTCAAACTTGCCGGTGAGAAGAGGTTATTTGACATAAGCTCACTTGATGAATGGAGAACCCAGGCCTATGAGAATGCCAAACTGTTTAAAGAAAAGGTTAAAAGATGGCATGACAAAAGGATACAAAAGCGTGAGTTTAATGTAGGTGATTATGTGTTGCTATTCAACTCTCGTTTAAGATTTTTTGTAGGAAAACTTCTCTCTAAATGGGAAGGTCCTTATGTTATCGAGGTCTTTCCGGTGCCATAAAAATCAACAACTTCGAAGGCACAAATCCAAAGGTGGTGAACGGTCAAAAAATCAAACATTATATCTTAGGTAATCCCATAAATGTTGAAACTAATGTTATTGAAACCGTAGACTCGGAGGAATATATAAGGGACACTTTCCAGAACATTTCAGACTCCGAAAAGGAATAGGTATGTGGTACGGTAAGTAAACCGACTCCAAAACAGTTGTAATGGCAATTTGTCTCCGTTTTGGAATATTTAAGAAAATAGGAAAATAAGAAGTAGTCCGAAAGGGACATGAGGCACCCACGAGGGTGGAGGGCGCGCCCTACCCCCCTGCCTCGTGGGCACCTCGTGTGCCCTCCGAACTCCGTTTTCTTGCAGGATACTTCTTTTGGTCGGTAAAAATTCATTATATAATCTCCCGAAGGTTTTGACCACCGTACCACGCAAATATCCTCTGTTTTTGTCTCGAGCTTTTTTTTCTGACAGATCTAGATCATCATGACGTCTTCAAACGCCCCCAAGGACAAGTTCTTCGAGAAGGTTATCAATCCCTACCTCGCGGAGGTGCTGCAACACCCTCAAACCATTGAGACGTGTGATGGGTTGCTGCACATCCGCAATGTCGAGGGACCAAATAGGACCGGAAGCGTAGAGACAAGACTCGAAGCAATGGAGCAACATGTTTTCAAGTGCCAGGGGATGGTGGAACGCGGACTCAACGCCAACCACATGTGGATCGCGGAGTTCACCAACAACCACAAGCTGGATGCCAAGAACATTGGGGAGACCATCTTCAAGCTTCACGAGAAAATCGAGCATCTCCAAGCCCAGATCTATGACCCGCAAAACCAAAACTGTGAGTATGAATATAGATTCAAGAGGATGAGTTTGGCTGCAGATTTAAGGATCCTGGAGACTCGATCATCCTTCTATGATGGTGAGCCTATGCCTTGGAAGATGGACGACAAGCCTACATCATCAACAACTCCATCATCACCACCTCCGAGGAAGGAGACATGATTACATGGGTATGGGCACTCCCCTTGGCAACTGCCAAGCTTGGGGGAGTTGCCCCGGTATCGTATCGCCATCACACTCCTATCTTTACCGTTTTCCTAGTTCGATCCTTTTGGTAATATCTTGATTTAGTAGAGTAAAGTTTTAGTACGATCTAGTTTTGAGTTTTGCTTTATGATCCTTCTATGTAATCGAGTCCGTGAGCTATATATAATAAAGATTAGTTTTGAGTCAAGGGCTTGATTATCTTACTATGATCTTGAGGGAATAAAAGAAAGAATAAAAAGAAGTAAAGAGATCATATTGATCTTATGGAGAGTAATGACTTCACATATAAAGAGTATGATGAATAAAAGTTATTGAGAGTTGACAAACATAGTTTTGGTCATCGTTGCAATTAATAGGAAGTAATAAAGAAAGAGAGGTTTTCACATATAAATACACTATATTGGACATCTTTTATGATTGTGAGCACTCATTAAGATATGACATGCTAAAAAGTTGATGTTGGACAAGGAAGACAACGTAATGGGTTATGTTTTCTTATATCCAAAATAAAGTATATTGTCATGGATCATCCAACATGTTGAGCTTGCCTTTCGCCCTCGTGCTAGCCAAATTCTTTGCAGCAAGTAGAGATACTAATTGTGCTTCCAAATATCCTTAAACCCGGTTTTGCCATGAGAGTCCACCATACCTACCTATGGATTGAGTAACATCCTTCAAGTAAGTTGTCATTGTTGTATGCAATAAAAATTGCTCTCTAAATATGTATGATTTATTAGTGTGGAGAAAATAAGCTTTATACGATCTTGTGATATGGAAGCAATAAAAGCAACAGACTGCATAATAAAGGTCCATATCACAAGTGGCAATATAAAGTGACGTTCTTTCGCATTAAGATTTTGTGCATCCAACCACAAAAACACATGACAACCTCTGCTTCCCTCCGTGAAGGGCCTATCTTTTATTCTTGTCTTATACCTTATACAAAGAGTCATGGTGATCTTCACCTTTCCTTTTTACATTTTATCCTTTGGCAAGCACATTGTGTTGAAAAGATCCTGATATATATATATATCCAATTGGATGTAAGTTATCATGAACTATTATTGTTGACATTACCCTTGAGGTAAAAGGTTGGGAGGCAACACTATAAGCCCCTATCTTTCTCTGTGTCCGATTAAAACTTCGTACCCATAAGTATTGCATGAGTGTTAGCAATTGTGAAAGACTAAACGATGGTTGAGTATGTGGACATGCTGACAAGCTCTTATATTGACTCTTTCTGATGTTATGATAAATTGCAATTGCTTCAATGACTGAGATTATAGTTTGTTGGTTCTCAATGAAGTTTCTGATTCATACTTGACATTGTGAATAGATTATTACTTTAGCATAAGAAATCATACGACAATATATATGTGTGTTTCTATTATAAGAATGATCATGATGCCCTCATGTCTGTATTTTATTTTATCGACACCTCTATCTCTAAACATGTGGACATATTTTTCGTTATCGGCTTCCGCTTGAGGGCAAGCGAGGTCTAAGCTTGGGGGAGTTGATACGTCCATTTTGCATCATGCTTTTATATCGATATTTATTGCATTATGGGCTGTTATTACACGTTATATCACAATACGTATGCCTATTCTCTCTTATTTTACAAGGTTTACATGAAGAGGGAGAATGCCGGCAGCTGGAATTCTGGGCTGGAAAAGGAGCAAATATTAGAGACCTATTCTGCACAGCTCCAAAAGTCCTGAAACTTCACGGAGGCAGTTTTTGGAATTAATAAAAAAATATTGGCGAAAGAATCAACCAGAGGGGGCCACCCACCATCCACGAGGGTGGGGAGCGCACCCTACTCCCCTGGGCACGCCCCTTGCCTCGTGGGCCCCCTGGCAGGCCTTTGGTGCCCATCTTCTGCTATATGAAGTCTTTCACCCTGGAAAAAATCATAAGCAAGCTTTCGCGATGAAACACCGCCGCCACGAGGCGGAACCTTGGCGGAACCAATCTAGGGCTCCGGCGAAGCTGTTCTACCTGGGAAATCATCACCATCGTCATCACCATCGATCCTCTCATCGGGAGGGGGTCAATCTCCATCAACATCTTCACCAGCACCATCTCCTCTAAAACCCTAGTTCATCTCTTGTATCCAATCTTTGCTCAAAACCTTACAGTGGTACCTGTGGGTTGCTAGTAGTGTTGATTACTCCTTGTAGTTGATGCTAGTTGGTTTATTTGGTGGAGGATCATATGTTCAGATCCTTTATGCATATTAATACCCCTCTGATTATGAACATGAATATGGTTTGTGAGTAGTTACATTTGTTCCTGAGGACATGGGCGAAGTCTTGCTATAAGTAGTCATGTGAATTTGGTATTCGTTCGATATTTTGATGAGATGTATGTTGTCTCTCCTCTAGTGGAGTTATGTGAACATCGAGTACATGACACTTCAGCATTGTTTGGGCCTAGAGGAAGGCATTGGGAAGTAATAAGTAGATGATGGGTTGCTAGAGTGACAGAAGCTTAAACCCTAGTTTATGCGTTGCGTCGTAAGGGGCTGATTTGGATCCATATGTTTCATGCTATGGTTAGGTTAACCTTAATACTTCTTGAGGATGCTTGTCCAAGGAAGGGCAGTACCCAAGCACCGGTCCACCCACATATCAAATTATCAAAGTAATGAACGCAAATCATATGAGCGTGATGAAAACTAGCTTGACGATAATTCCCATGTGTCCTCGGGAGCGGTTTCCTCTATATAAGAGTTAGTCCAGGCTTGTTCTTTGCTACAAAAAGGATTGGGCCACCTTGTTGCACCTTGTTTAATTTTGTTACTTGTTACCCGTTACAAATTACCTTATCACAAAACTATCTGTTACCGATAATTTCAGTGCTTGCAGAGAATACCTTACTGAAAACCGCTTGTCATTTCCTTCTGCTCCTCGTTGGGTTCGACACTCTTACATATCGAAAGGACTATGATAGATCCCCTATACTTGTGGGTCATCATTCCTCCGGTATTAGGGAGTTGCATAATCTCATAGTCATAGGAACATGTATATGTTATGAAGAAAGCAATAGCAATAAACTAAACAATCATAGTGCTATGCTAACGGATGGGTCAAGTCAATGACATCATTCTCTAATGATGTGATCCCGTTCATCAAATGACAACTCATGTCTATGGTTAGGAAATTTAACCATCTTTGATTTAACGAGCTAGTCAAGTAGAGGACTACTAGTGACACTCTGTTTTATCTATGTATTCACACATGTACTAAGTTTCCGGTTAATACAATTCTAGCATGAATAATAAACATTTATCATGATATAAGGAAATATAAATAACAACTTTACTATTGCCTCTAGGGCATATTTCCTTCAGTCTCCCACTTGCACTAGAGTCAATAATCTATTTCACATCGCCATGTGATTTAACACCTGATACGTCTCCAACGTATCTATAATTTTTTATTGTTCCATGCTATCCATCTAGCATGTTTTATATGCATTTATATGCTATTTTATATGATTTTTGGGACTAACCTATTAACCTAGAGCCCAGTGCCAGTTTCTGTTTTTTCCTTGTTTTTGAGTCTTGCAGAAAAGGAAAACCAAACGGAGTCCAATTGAGCTGAAATTTGACGGAGATCATTTTTGGACCAGAAGAAGGCAATACCGGAGGTGGACCAGAAGAGTCCCGAGGCCACCACGAGGGTGGGGGGCGCGCCCTACCCCGTGGGCGCGCCCCTGCCTCGTGGCCGCCTCGGGGACCCCCCTGACTTGTACCCGACTCCTACACCTCTTATATAATCCCAAACTTCCAGAAAGAAACCTAGATCGGGAGTTCCGCCGCCGCAAGCCTCTGTAGCCACTGAAAACCAATCTAGACCCGTTCCGGCACCCTGCCGAAGGGGGAACCCTCACCGCTGGCCATCTTCATCATCCCAGCGCTCTCCATGACGAGGAGGGAGTAGTTCACCCTCGGGGCTGAGGGTATGTACCAGTAGCTATGTGTTTGATCTCTCTCTCTCTCTCTCTCTCTCTCTCGTGTTCTTGAGGTGGTACAATCTTGATGTATCACGAGCTTTGCTATTATAGTTGGATATTATGATGTTTCTCCCCCTCTACTCTCTTGTAATGGATTGAGTATTCCCTTCGAAGTTATCTTATCGAATTGAGTCTTAATGATTTGAGAACCCTTGATTTATGTCTTGCATGTGCTTATCTGTGGTGACAATGGGATATTCACGTGATCTACTTGATGTATGTTTTGGTGATCAACTTGCGGGTTCCGTAACATTGTGAACTTATGCATAGGGGTTGGCACACGTTTTCGTCTTGACTCTCCGGTAGAAACTTTGGGGCACTCTTTGAAGTACTTTGTGTTGGTTTGAATAGATGAATCTGAGATTGTGTGATGCATATCGTATAATCATACCCACGGATACATGAGGTGACATTGGAGTATCTAGGTGACATTAGGGTTTTGGTTGATTTGTGTCTTAAGGTGTTATTCTGAAGGAAATATGCCCTAGAGGCAATAATAAAGTATTATATATTTCCTTATATCATGATAAATGTTTATTATTCATGCTAGAATTGTATTAACCGGAAACATAATACATGTGTGAATACATAGACAAACAGAGTGTCACTAGTATGCCTCTACTTGACTAGCTCGTTAATCAAAGATGGTTATGTTTCCTAGCCATAGACATGAGTTGTCATTTGATTAACAGGATCACCTCATTAGGAGAATGACGTGATTGACTTGACCCATTCCGTTAGCTTAGCACTCGATCGTTTAGTATGTTGCTATTGCTTTCTTCATGACTTATACATGTTCTATGACTATGAGATTATGCAACTCCCGTTTACCGGAGGAACACTTTGTGTGCTACCAAACGTCACAACGTAAATGGGTGATTATAAAGGTGCTCTACAGGTGTCTCCAAAGGTACTTGTTGGGTTGGCGTATTTCGAGATTAGGATTTGTCACTCCAATTGTCGGAGAGGTATCTCTGGGCCCACTCGGTAATGCACATCACTATAAGCCTTGCAAGCATTGTGACTAATGAGTTAGTTGCGGGATGATGTGTTACGGAACGAGTAAAGAGACTTGCCGGTAACGAGATTGAACTAGGTATCGAGATACCGACGATCAAATCTCGGGCAAGTAACATACCGGTGACAAAGGGAACAACGTATGTTGTTATGCGGTCTGACCGATAAAGATCTTCGTAGAATATGTGGGAGCCAATATGGGCATCCAGGTCCCGCTATTGGTTATTGACCGGAGACGTGTCTCGGTCATGTCTACATAGTTCTCGAACCCGTAGGGTCCGCACGCTTAACGTTACGATGACAGTTTTATTGAGTTTTGATGTACCGAAGGAGTTCGGAGTCCCGGATGAGATCGGGGATATGACGAGGAGTCTCGAAATGGTCGAGACGTAAAAATCGATATATTGGACGACTATATTCGGACTTCGGAAAGGTTCCGAGTGATTCGGGTATTTTTCGGAGTACCGGAGAGTTACGGGAATTCGTATTGGGCCTTAATGGGCCATACGGGAAAGGAGAGAAAGGCCTCAAAAGGTGGCCGCACCCCTCCCCATGGTCTGGTCCGAATTGGACTAGGGAAGGGGGGCGCACCCTTCCTTCTTTCTCCTTCCCCCTTCCCTTCTCCTACTCCCACAAGGAAAGGAGGAGTCCTACTCCCGGTGGGAGTAGGACTCCCCCCTATGGCGCGCCTCTCCCCTTGGCCGGCTGCCTCCCCCTTGCTCCTTTATATACGGGGGCAGGGGGGCACCCCAGAGACACAACAATTGATCCTTGAGATCTCTTAGCCGTGTGCGGTGCCCCCCTCCACCATATTACACCTCGATAATACCGTTGCGGAGCTTAGGCGAAGCCCTGCGTCGGTGGAACATCATCATCGTCACCACGCCGTCGTGCTGACGAAACTCTCCCTCAACACTCGGCTGGATCGGAGTTCGAGGGACGTCATCGAGCTGAACGTGTGTAGAACTCGGAGGTGCCGTACGTTCGGTACTTGATCGGTCGGATCGTGAAGACGTACGACTACATCAACCGCGTTGTGATAACGCTTCCGCTGTCGGTCTACGAGGGTACGTGGACAACACTCTCCCCTCTCGTTGCTATGCATCACCATGATCTTGCGTGTGCGTAGGAAATTTTTGAAATTACTACGTTCCCCAACAGTGGCATCCGAGCCAGGTTTTATGCGTTGATGCTATGCACGAGTAGAACACAAGTGAGTTGTGGGCGATATAAGTCATACTGCTTACCAGCATGTCATACTTTGGTTCAGCGGTATTGTGAGATGAAGCGGCCCGGACCGACATTACGCGTACGCTTACGCGAGACTGGTTTCACCGTTCGGAGCACTCGTTGCTTAAAGGTGACTGGCGGGTGTCTGTCTCTCTCACTTTAGTTGAACCGAGTGTGGCTACGCCCGGTCCTTGCGAAGGTTAAAACAGCACCAACTTGACAAACTATCGTTGTGGTTTTGATGCGTAGGTAAGAACGGTTCTTGCTAAGCCCGTAGCAGCCACGTAAAACATCCAACAACAAAGTAGAGGACGTCTAACTTGTTTTTGCAGGGCATGTTGTGATGTGATATGGTCAAGACATGATGTGATATAATGTGTTGTATGAGATGATCATGTTTTGTAACCGAGTTATCGGCAACTAGCAGGAGCCATATGGTTGTCGCTTTATTGTATGAGATGCAATCGCCATGTAATAGTTTTACTTTATCACTAAGCGGTAGCGATAGTCGTAAAAGCAATAAGTTGGCGAGACGACAACGATGCTACGATGGAGATCAAGGTGTCGCGCCGGTGACGATGGTGATCATGACGGTGCTTCGGAGATGGAGATCACAAGCACGGTGCTTCGGAGATGGAGGTCACAAGCACAAGATGATGATGGCCATATCATATCACTTATATTGATTGCATGTGATGTTAATCCTTTATGCATCTTATCTTGCTTTGGTTGACGGTAGCATTATAAGATGATCCTTCACTAAATTATCAAAGTATAAGTGTTCTCCCTGAGTATGCACCGTTGCGAAAGTTCTTCGTGTTGAGACACCACGTGATGATCGGGTGTGATAGGCTCTACGTTCAAATACAACGGGTGCAAAACAGTTGCACACGCGGAATACTCAGGTTAAACTTGACGAGCCTAGCATATAACAGATATGGCCTCGGAACACGGAGACCGAAAGGTCGAGCGTGAATCATATAGTAGATATGATCAACATAGTGATGTTCACCATTGAAACTACTCCATCTCACGTGATGATCGGACATGGTTTAGTTGATATGGATCACGTGATCACTTAGAGGATTAGAGGGATGTCTATCTAAGTGGGAGTTCTTAAGTAATATGATTAATTGAACTTAAATTTATCATGAACTTAGTCCTGGTAGTATTTTGCAAATTATGTTATAGATCAATAGCTCGCGTTGTTGCTTCCCTGTTTTATTTTGATATGTTCCTAGAGAAAATTATGTTGAAAGATGTTAGTAGCAAAGATGCGGATTGGATCCGTGATCTGAGGATTATCCTCATTGCTGCACAGAAGAATTATGTCCTTAATGCACCGCTAGGTGACAGACCTATTGCAGGAGCAGATGCAGACGTTATGAACGTTTGGATAGCTCAATATGATGACTACTTGATAGTTTAGTGCACCATGCTTAACGGCTTAGAATCGGGACTTCAAAGACGTTTTGAACGTCATGGACCATATGAGATGTTCCAGGAGTTGAAGTTAATATTTCAAGCAAATACCCGATGAGAGATATGAAGTCTCCAACAAGTTCTATAGCTAAAAGATGGAGGAGAATCGCTCAACTAGTGAGCATGTGCTCAGATTGTCTGGGTACTACAATCGCTTGAATCAAGTGGGAGTTAATCTTCCAGATAAAATAGTGATTGACAGAATTCTCTAGTCATCATCACCAAGTTAGTAGAACTTCGTGATGAACTATAGTATGCAAGGGATGACGAAAGTAATTCCCGAGCTCTTCATGATGCTGAAATCGACGAAGGTAGAAATCAAGAAAAACATCAAGTGTTGATGGTTGACGAGACCACTTCAAGTGTTGATGGTTGACGAGACCACTAGTTTCAAGAAGGGCAAAAAGAAGAAAGGGAACTTCAAGAAGAACAGCAAACAAGTTGCTGCTCAGGAGAAGAAACCCAAGTCTGGACCTAAGCCTGAAACTGAGTGCTTCTACTGCAAGCAAACTGGTCACTGGAAGCGGAACTGCCCCAAGTATTTGGTGGATAAGAAGGGTGGCAAAGTGAACAAAAGTATATTGGATATACATGTTATTGATGTGTACTTACTAGTGTTTATAGCAACCCCTCAGTATTTGATACTGGTTCAGTTGCTAAAGAGTAGTAACTCAAATAAGGGAGTTGCAGAATAAACAGAGACTAGTAAAAGGCGAGGTGACGATGTGTGTTGGAAGTAGTTCCAAGATTGATATGATCATCATCGCACACTCCCTATACTTTCGGGATTAGTGTTGAAACTAAATAAGTGTTATTTGGTGTTTGCGTTGAGCATGAATATGGTTTGATCATGTTTATTGCAATACGGTTATTCATTTAAGTTAGAGAACAATTGTTGTTCTGTTTACATGAATAAAAACCTTTTATGGTCATACACACCAACGAAAATGGTTTGTTGGATCTCGATCGTAGTGATACACATATTCATAATATTGAAGCCAAAAGATGCAAAGTTAATAATGATAGTGCAACTTATTTGTGGCACTGCCGTTTAGGTCATATTGGTGTAAAGCGCATGAAGAAACCCCATACTGATGGGATTTTGGAATCACCTGATTATGAATCACTTGATGCTTGCGAACCGTGCCTCATGGGCAAGATGACTAAAACGCCGTTCTCCAGAACTATGGAGAGAGCAACAGATTTGTTGGAAATCATACATACAGATGTATGTGGTCCGATGAATATTGAGGCTCGTAGCAGGTATCATTATTTTCTGACCTTCACAGATGATTTGAGCAGATATGGGTATATCTACTTGATGAAACACAAGTCTGAAACATTTGAAAAGTTCAAAGAATTTCAGAGTGAAGTTGAAAATCATCGTAACAAGAAAATAAAGTTTCTACGATCTGATCGTGGAGAAGAGTATTTGAGTTACGAGTTTGGCCTTCAGTTAAAACAACGTGAAATAGTTTCACTACTCACGCCACCTGGAACACCACGGTGTAATGGTGTGTCCGAACGTCATAATCGTACTTTATTAGATATGGTGCGATATATGATGTATCTTACCGATCTACCACTATCGTTTTGGGGTTATGCATTAGAGACAGCTGCATTCACGTTAAATAGGGCACCATCAAAATCCGTTGAGACGACGCCTTATGAACTGAGGTTTAGCAAGAAACCAAAGTTGTCGTTTCTTAAAATTTGGGGTTGCAATGCTTATGTGAAAAAGTTTCATCCCGATAAGCTCGAACCCAAATCGGAGAAATGTGTCTTCATAGGATACCCAAAGGAGACTGTTGGGTATACCTTCTATCACAGATCCGAAGGCAAAACTTTTGTTGCTAAATTCAGAAATTTTCTAGAGAAGGAGTTTCTCTCGAAAGAAGTGAGTGGGAGGAAAGTAGAACTTGATGAGGTAACTGTACCTGCTCCCTTATTGGAAAGTAGTTCATCACAAGAAACGGTTCCTGTGACGTCTATACCAATGAGTGAGGAAGTTAATGATGATGATCATGAAACTTCAGATCAAGTTGTTACTAAACCTTGTAGGTCAACCAGAGTAAGATCCGCACCAGAGTGGTACGGTAATCCTGTTCTGGAGGTTATGTTACTAGACCATGACAAACCTACGAACTATGAAGAAGCGATGGTGAGCCCAGATTCCGCGAAATGGCTTGAGGCCATGAAATCTGAGATAAGATCCATATATGAAAACAAAGTATGGACTTTGATTGACTTGCCCAATGATCGGCGAGCCATTGAGATTAAATGGATCTTCAACAGGAAGACGGACGCTGATAGTAGTGTCACTATCTACAAAGCTAGAATTGTCGCAAAAGGTTTTCGACAAGTTCAAGGTGTTGACTACGATGAGAGAGTTTCTCACTCGTATCTATGCTTAAAGTCTGTCTGAATCATATTAGCAATTGCCGCATTTTATGAAATCTGGCAAATGGATAAACAAAACTACATTCCTTAATGGATTTATTAAAGAAGAGTTGTATATGATGCAACGAGGAGGTTTTGTCAATCCTAAAAGTGCTAACAAAATATGCAAGCTCCAGCGATCCATCTATGGACTGGTGCAAGCATCTCGGAGTTGGAATATACGCTTTGATAAGTTGATCAAAGGATATAGTTTTATACAGACTTGCGGTGAAGCCTGTATTTACAAGGAAGTGAGTGGGAGCACTCCAGCATTTCTGATAAGTATATGTGAATGACATATTGTTAATCAGAAATAATGTAGAATTATTCTGCAAAGCATAAAGGAGTGTTTGAAAGGAGTTTTTCAAAGATAGACCTCGGTGAAGCTGCTTACATATTGAGCATCAAGATCTATAGAGATAGATGAAGACGCTTGATAATTTTTTCAATGAGTACATACCTTAACAAGATTTTGAAGTAGTTCAAAATAGAACAGTCAAAGAAAGAGTTCTTGCCTGTGTTACAAGGTGTGAAATTGAGTAAAGACTCAAAGCCCGACCACGGCAGAAGATAGAAAAAGAATGAAAGTCATTCCCTATGCCTCGGCCATAGGTTCTATAAAGTATGCCATGCTGTGTACCAGATCTATTGTATACCCTACACTGATTTTGGCAAGGGAGTACAATAGTGATCTAGGAGTAGATCACTGGACAACGGTCAAAATTATCCTTAGTGGAATAAGGATATGTTTATCGATTATGGAAGTGACAAAAGGTTCATCGTAAAAGGTTACGTCGATGCAAGTTTTGACACTAATCTAGATGACTCTAAGTCTCGGTCTAGATACATATTGAAAGTGGGAGCAATTAGCTAGAGTAGCTCCGTGCAGAGTATTGTACACATAGAATATTTGCAAAATACATACGGCTCTGAATGTGACAGACCCGTTGACTAAAATTATCTCACAATCAAAACATGATCACACCTTAGTACTCTTCGGGTGTTAATCACATAGCGATGTGAACAAGATTATTGACTCTAGTAAACCCTTTGAGTGTTGGTCACATAGAGATGTGAACTACGGGTGTTAATCACATGGTGATGTGAATTATTGATGTTAAATCACATGGCGATGTGAACTAGATTATTGACTCTAGTGCAAGTGGGAGACTGAAGGAAATATGCCCTAGAGGCAATAATAAAGTATTATATATTTCCTTATATCATGATAAATGTTTATTATTCATGCTAGAATTGTATTAACCGGAAACATAATACATGTGTGAATACATAGACAAACAGAGTGTCACTAGTATGCCTCTACTTGACTAGCTCGTTAATCAAAGATGGTTATGTTTCCTAGCCATAGACATGAGTTGTCATTTGATTAACGGGATCACCTCATTAGGAGAATGACGTGATTGACTTGACCCATTCCGTTAGCTTAGCACTCGATCGTTTATTATGTTACTATTGCTTTCTTCATGACTTATACATGTTCCTATGACTATGAGATTATGCAACTCCCGTTTACCGGAGGAACACTTTGTGTGCTACCAAACGTCACAACGTAAATGGGTGATTATAAAGGTGCTCTACAGGTGTCTCCAAAGGTACTTGTTGGGTTGGCGTATTTCGAGATTAGGATTTGTCACTCCAATTGTCGGAGAGGTATCTCTGGGCCCACTCGGTAATGCACATCACTATAAGCCTTGCAAGCATTGTGACTAATGAGTTAGTTGCGGGATGATGTGTTACGGAACGAGTAAAGAGACTTGCCGGTAATGAGATTGAACTAGGTATCGAGATACCGACGATCAAATCTCGGGTAAGTAACATACCGGTGACAAAGGGAACAACGTATGTTGTTATGCGGTCTGACCGATAAAGATCTTCGTAGAATATGTGGGAGCCAATATGGGCATCCAGGTCCCGCTATTGGTTATTGACCGGAGACGTGTCTCGGTCATGTTTACATAGTTCTCGAACCCGTAGGGTCCGCACGCTTAACGTTACGATGACAGTTTTATTGAGTTTTGATGTACCGAAGGAGTTCGGAGTCCCAGATGAGATCGGGGATATGACGAGGAGTCTCGAAATGGTCGAGACGTAAAAATCGATATATTGGACAACTATATTCGGACTTCGGAAAGGTTCCGAGTGATTCGGGTATTTTTCGGAATTCGTATTGGGCCTTAATGGGCCATACGGGAAAGGAGAGAAAGGCCTCAAAAGGTGGCCGCACCCCTCCCCATGGTCTGGTCCGAATTGGACTAGGGAAGGGGGGCGCACCCTTCCTTCTTTCTCCTTCCCCCTTCCCTTCTCCTACTCCCACAAGGAAAGGAGGAGTCCTACTCCCGGTGGGAGTAGGACTCCCCCCTATGGCGCGCCTCTCCCCTTGGCCGGCTGCCTCCCCCTTGCTCCTTTATATACGGGGGCAGGGGGGCACCCCAGAGACACAACAATTGATCCTTGAGATCTCTTAGCCGTGTGCGGTGCCCCCTCCACTATATTACACCTCGATAATACCGTTGCGGAGCTTAGGCGAAGCCCTGCGTCGGTGGAACATCATCATCGTCACCACGCCGTCGTGCTAACGAAACTCTCCCTCAACATTCGGCTGGATCGGAGTTCGAGGGACGTCATCGAGCTGAACGTGTGTAGAACTCGGAGGTGCCGTGCGTTCGGTACTTGATCGGTCAGATCGTGAAGACGTACGACTACATCAACTGCGTTGTGATAACGCTTCCGCTGTCGGTCTACGAGGGTACATGGACAACACTCTCCCCTCTCGTTGCTATGCATCACCATGATCTTGCGTGTGCGTAGGAAAATTTTGAAATTACTACGTTCCCCAACATATTCTAGTACGAACTCTATGATAGATCGAATGGAAAGAATAGCTTCGTGTTATTTTACTACGGACTCTTCAATAGATCGATCAGAAAGTATAACTTTGAGGTGGTTTCGTACCCTACCATAATCTCTTCGTTTGCTCTCCGCTATTAGTGACTTTGGAGTGACTCTTTGTTGCATGTTGAGGGATAGTTATATGATCCAATTAGGTTATTATTGTTGAGAGAACTTTCAGTAGTGAAAGTATGAACCCTAGGCCTTGTTTCAACGCTTTGCGATACCGTTTGCGCTCTCTTTTATCATTAGTTACCTTGCTGTTTTTATATTTTCAGATTACAAAAACCCATATCTACCATCTATATTGCACTTGTATCACTATCTCTTCGCCGAACTAGTGTACCTATACAATTTACCATTGTATTGGGTGTGTTGGGGACACAAGAGACTCTTTTTTATTTGGTTGCAGGGTTGCTTGAGAGAGACCATCTTCATCCTACGCCTCCCACGGATTGATAAACCTTAGGTCATCCAGTTGAGGGAAATTTGCTACTGTCCTACAAACCTCTGCACTTGAAGGCCCAACAACGTCTACAAGAAGAAGGTTGTGTAGTAGACATCAACACCAATAGTTCACATCGTCATGTGATTTACCACTCTATAGTTCACATCGCCATGTGACCAATACCCAAAGGATTTACTAGAGTCAATAATCTAGTTCACATCGCCATGTGATTAACACCCAAAGAGTACTAAGGTGTGATCATGTTCTTCTTGTGAGAGAAATTTAGTCAACGAATCTGCCACATTCAGATCCGTATGTATTTTGCAAATTTCTATGTCTACAATGCTCTGCACGGAGCTACTTTAGCTAATTGCTCCCACTTTCAATTGTATCCGGATTGTGACTTAGAGTCATCCAGATCGGTGTCAAAGCTTGCATCGACGTAACTCTTTACGACAAACTCTTTATCACCTCCATAACTGAGAAATATTTCCTTAGTCCTCTAAGGATAATTTTGACCGCTGTCCAGTGATCTACTCCTAGATCAAAATTGTACTCCCTTGCCAAACTCAGGGCAGGGTATACAATAGGTCTGGTACACAGCATGGCATACTTTATAGAACCTATGGCTGAGTCATAGGGAATGACTTTCATTCTCTTTCTATCTTCTGTCGTGGTCGGGCTTTGAGTCTTACTCAACATCATACCTTACAAATCAGGCAAGAACTCCTTCTTTGACTGATCCATTTTGAACTCCTTCAAAATCTTATCAAGGTATGTACTCATTGAAAAAACTTATCAAGCATCTTGATCTATCTCTATAGATCTTAATGCTCAATATGTAAGCAGCTTCATCGAGGTCTTTCTTTGAAAAACTCCTTTCAAACACTCCTTTATGCTTTCCAGAAAATTCTACATCATTTCCGATTGACAATATGTCATTCACATATACTTATCAGAAAGGCTGTAGTGCTCCCACTCACTTTCTTGTAAATACAGGCTTCACCGCAAGTCTGTATAAAACTATATGCTTTGATCAACTCATCAAAGCGTATATTCCAACTCCGAGATGTTTGCACCAGTCCACAGATGGATCGCTGGAGCTTGCACATTTTGTTAGCACCTTTAGGATTGACAAAACCTTTTTGGTTGCATCATATACAACTCTTCTTTAAGAAATCCATTAAGGAATGTAGTTTTGACATCCATTTGCCAGATTTCATAAAATGTGGTAATTGCTAACATGATTCGGACAGACTTAAGCATCGCTACGAGTGAGAAAATCTCATCGTAGTCAGCACCCTGAACTTGTGAAAAACCTTTTTCGACAAGTCTAGCTTTGTAGATAGTAACACTACTATCAGCGTCCATCTTCCTCTTGAAGATCCATTTATTTTCTATATCTTGCCGATCATCGGGCAAGTCAACCAAAGTCCATACTTTGTTCTCATACATGGATCCCATCTCAGATTTCATGGCCTCAAGCCATTTTGCGGAATCTGGGCTCATCATCGCTTCCTCATAGTTCGTAGGTTTGTCATGGTCTAGTAACATGATTTCCAGAACAGGATTACCGTACCACTCTGGTGTGGATCTTACTCTGGTTGACCTACGAGGTTTGGTAGTAACTTGATCAGAAGTTTCATGATCATCATCATTAGCTTCCTCACTACTTGGTGTAGGAATCACTGGAACCGACTTCTGTGATGTACTACTTTCCAACTCGGGAGAAGGTACAATTACCTCATCAAGTACTACTTTCCTCCCACTCCTTCTCTAGAAAGGATCCATTCTTAGCAACGACCTTCGGATCTGTGATAGAAGGTGTACCCAACAGTCTCCTTTGGGTATCCTATGAAGACACATTTCTTCGATTTGGGTTCGAGCTTATCAGGTTGAAGCTTTTTCACATAAGCATCGCAACCCCAAAGTTTAAGAAATGACAACTTGGGTTTCTTGCCAAACCACAATTTATAAGGTGTCGTCTCAATGGATTTAGATGGTGCCCTTTTTAACGTGAATGCAGTTGTCTCTAATGCATAACCCCAAAAAAATAGTGGTAAATCGGTAAGAGACATCATAGATCGCACCATATCTAATAAAGTACACTTATGACGTTCGGACACACCATTAGTCTGTGGTGTTCTAGGTGGTGTGAGTTGCGGAACTATTCCACATTGTTTCAAATGAAGACCAAACTTGTAACTCAAATATTCGTCTCCGCGATTAGATCGTAAAAACTTTTTCTTGTTATGATGATTTTCCACTTCACTCTAAAATTCTTTGAACTTTTCAAATGTTTCAGACTTATGTTTCATCAAGTAGATAAATCATCTGTGAAGGTTTGAAAATAACGATACCCGCCGCGAGCCTCAACACTCATCAGACCGCATACATCAGTATGTGTTGTTTCCAATAAGTCAGTTGCTCGCTCTATTGTTCCAGAGAATAGAGTCTTAGTCATCTTGCCCATGAGGCATGGTTCGCAAGCATCAAGTGATTCATAATCAAGTGATTCCAAAAGCCCATCATTATGGAGTTTCTTCATGCGCTTTATACCAATATGACCTAAACGACAGTGCCACAAATAAGTTGCACTATCATTATTAACTTTGAATCTTTTGGCTTCAATATTATGAATATGTGTATCACCACGATCGAGATTTAATAAACCATTTATATTGAGTGTATGACCATAGAAGGTTTTATTCATTTAAACAGAACAATAATTATTCTTTGACTTAAATGAATAACTGTATTGCAATAAACATGATCCAATCATATTCATGCTCAATGCAAACACCAAATAACATTTATTTTGGTCCAACACTAATCTCTAAGGTAGAGGGAGTGTGCGATGGTGATCTTATCAACCTTGGTATCATTTCCAACACACATCATCACTTCACCCATAACTAGTCTGTGTTCTTTCTGCAACTCCTGTTTTTGGTGACTACTCTTAGCAACTAAACCAGTATCAAATACTGAGGGGTTGCTATAAACACTAGTAAAGTACACATCAATAACATGTATATCAAATATACTTTTGTTCACTTTGCCATCCTTCTTATCCGTCAAGTATCTAGGGCGATTCCACTTCTAGTGACCATTTCCTTTGCAGTAGAAGCACTCAGTTCCAGGCTTGGGTCTAGCTTTGAGCTTCTTCATGTGAGCAGCAACTTGCTTGCTATTCTTCTTTGAAGTTCCTCTTTCTTTCCCTTTGCCCTTTTCTTGAAACTAGTGGTCTTGTTAACCATCAACACTTGATGCTATTTCTTGATTTCTACCTTCACCGATTTCAGCATCGCGAAGAGCTTGGGAATTACTTTCGTCATCCCTTGCATATTATAGTTCATCACTAAGTTCTAGTAACTTGGTGATAGTGACTAGAGAACTTTGTCAATTACTATCTTATCTGGAAGATTAACTCCCACTTGATTCAAGCAATTGTAGTACCCAGACAATCTGAGCACATGCTCACTGGTTGAGCTATTCTCCTCCATCTTGTAGGCAAAGTACTGTCATAGGTCTCATACCTCTCAACACAGGCATGAGTATGAAATACCAATTTCAACTCTCAGAACATCTTATATGCTCTGTGGTGTTCAAAACGTTTTTGAAGTCCCGGTTCTAAGCCGTAAAGCATGGTGCACTAAACTATTAAGTAGTCATCATACCGAGGTTTGTCAAACGTTCATAACGTGTGCATCTGCTCCTGCAATAGGTTTGTCAGCTAGCGGTGCATCAAGGACATAATTCTTCTGTGCAGCAATGAGGATAATACTCAGATCACGGATCCAATCCGCATCTTTGCTACTAACATCTTTCAACATAATTTTTCTCTAGGAACATATCAAAAATAAACACAGGGAAGCAACAACGTGAGCTATTGATCTACAACATAATTTGCAAAATACTATCAGGACTAAGTTCATGATAAATTAAAGTTCAATTAATCATATTACATAAGAACTCCACTTAGATAGACATCCCTCTAATCATCTAAGTGATCACATGATCCAATTCAACTAAACCATGTCCGATCATCATGTGAGATGGAGTAGTTTTCAATGGTGAACATCACTATGTTGATCATATCTACTATATGATTCACGCTTGTCCTTTCGGTCTCAGTGTTCCGAGGCCATATCTGCATCTGCTAGGCTCGTCAAGTTTAACCCTTGTATTCTGCGTGTGCAAAACTGTCCTGCACCCGTTGCATGTGAACGTATAGCTTATCACACCCGATCATCACGTGGTGTCTTGGCACGACGAACTGTCGCAACGGTGCATACTCAGGGAGAACACTTGTACCTTGAAATTTAGTGAGAGATCATCTTATAATGCTACTGCCGTACTAAGAAAAATAAGATGCATAAAAGATAAACATCACATGCAATCAAATAGGTGATATGATATGGCGATCATCATCTTGTGCCTTTGATCTCCATCTCCAAAGCATCGTCATGATCACCATCGTCACCGGCTTGACACCTTGATCTCCATCGAAGCATCGTGGTCGTCTCGCCAACTATTGCTTCTACGACTATCGCTACCTCTTAGTGATAAAGTAAAGCAGTTACATGGCGATTGCATTTCATACAATAAAGCGACAACCATATGGCTCCTGCCAGTTGCCGATAACTGTTACAAAACATGATCATATCATACAACAAATTATATATCATCACGTCTTGACCATATCACATCACAGCAAGCCCTGCAAAAACAAGTTAGACGTCCTCTACTTTGTTGTTGCAAGTTTTACGTGGCTGCTACGGGCTTAGCAAGAACCGTTCTTACCTACGCATTAAAACCACACTGATTTTTCGTCAAGTTTGTTGTTTTAACCTTCAAAAAGGACCGGGCGTAGTCACACTCGATTCAACTAAAGTTGGAGAAACAGACACCCACTAGCCACCTATGTGCGAAGCACGTCGGTAGAACCAGTCTCACGTAAGCATACGCGTAATGTCGGTCTGAGCCGCTTCATCCAACAATACCGTCGAATCAAAGTATGACATGCTGGTAAGCAGTATGACTATTATCGCCCATAACTCTTTGTGTTCTACTCATGCATATAACATCTACGCATAGACCTGGCTCGGATGCCACTGTTGGGGAACATAGTATTTCAAAAAATTTACCTACGATCACACAAGATCTATCTAGGAGAAGCATAGCAATGAGCGGGGAGAGTGTGTCCACGTACCCTCGTAGACCGAAAGCAGAAGCGTTATGACAACGCGGTTGATATAATCGTACGTCTTCACGATCCGACCGATCCTAGCACCGAAGGTACGGCACCTCCGCGATCTTCACACGTACAGCTCGGTGACGTCCCATGAACTCTAGATCCAGCTGAGGTCGAGGGAGAGTTTCGTCAGCATGACGGCGTGGTGAAGGTGATGATGAAGTTACCGGCGCAGGGCTACGCCTAAGCACTGCAACGATATGACCGAGGTGGAAATCTGTGGAGGGGGGCACCGCACACGGCTAAGACAATTGTCAACTTGTGTGTCTGTGGGGTGCCCCCCTCCCCCGTATATAAAGGAGGGGAGGAGGGGGCCGCCCGGCCCTCATGGTGTGCCCCAAGGGGGGGTTTGTCGTGGAATTGTCACGACAGATGTCCTAGGGTGAGGCCTTAGTCATGAGGCCAACGCATCTATGTAGTAGCTTGAGAGGGGTTGAGCGGAATCGAGAGACGCAACAGAAGACGAGGATTTAGACAGCTTCGGGCCCCGGGAAACATCATCCGGTAATAACCCTACATGCTGTTTGAGGTTAGATCTCATTACGCTCATGAGGGAGTCGCCGGTAAACCGGCTCTCCTCTAATTGTGTCTAGCCCTAGAGATTATTGATTGTTGCTTGTCCCTCTTTGGGGAGCCCTGCCCCTCCTTATATATGTTGAAGGGGCGGGTTACATGTGGAGTCCTATTAGGATTAGGACTAGTCTATCTCTAATACAAACCAGATACAAGTCCTGGTCTTAACTCCTTGTAAGGTCAAATATTCCTCACGACTTTCCTCTTAAATCGGCCCACCATAATCATGAACCGGCCTTCTGGGCCTTGGGCCTTGTCACCGTCTGACCCGCCTGCCGGATTACCAATGAATCGTAAACCGCCAGGTCCAAACGGGTCGCCAGTGGATCGTCAATTCTCAGTCGGGTCTCAAGTAAACCGCCAAGTCCGGCCGGGTTATACTTCCGGCCGGTTTACGCCGCGGGGTATATCCCCGACAGGGTTCCTACTCCTACTAGGAGTAGGTTTCCCCCCTTTCCTAGTCCTAATAGGAGGGGGAGGAAGGGGAAGAGGAGAGGAAGGAAAGTGAAAGTGCGTTATATCGACTAGAGGGGGGTGAATAGGAGATTTTTATGAATTCTTCACTGAGGAATTCGCCAGTGAGGAAATTCCTTGGCGAAGAACTACTTGCAGCGGAATAAGTACTCAAAAGTATGCATAGCAGAACACAAGCATGGTCATCATGATGAAATGAAGACAAGCACAGAGTACAGAAGCGTAAACACAGGATAGCACAGGATGAAGACAAACAGACTGAAGAAATTGAACTGAGGAAATTGAGAAGTCTTCAGTCAAAGTCTTAAAACACAGATATGACAAGCACACAACACAGTAATGAGGAAATGAAAGAGTTGAGGAAATAGAACCAGTAAGCTCGGTGAAGACAATGATTTGGTAGACCAGTTCCAACTGTTGTCTCAGTTGTACATCTGGTTGGAGCGGCTAGGTATTTAAACCTGAGGACACCAGTCCGGACACCAGTCCTGAACACGCAGTCCAGGACACTAGTCCTCACCGTATTCCCTTGAGCTAAGGTCACACAGACCTCGCCCAATCACTCGTGGTAAGTCTTCAGGTGACTTCCGAACCTTCACAAACTCGGTCACTCGGCGATCCACAATTCCTCTTGGATGCTCTAGACCATGACGCCTAACCGTCTGGAAGAAGCACAGTCTTCAAAGGTAACAAGCATCGGATCCACGCAGGATCAATCTCTTCAGTGATGCTCAATCACTTTGGGTTTGTAGGTGTTTGGGTTTGGGTTTTCCTCACTTGATGATTTTCGCTCAAAGTCCTCGGAGGATGGGATGCTCTCAAATGACAAGTGTCAGTTTCTCTCGGAGCAGCCAACCAGCTAGTGGTTGTAGGGGGCGGCTATTTATAGCCTAGGGAGCAGTCCGTCATGATAAGACATAAATGCCCTTCAATGATATGACCGTTAGGTGGGTAGATATTTTGGGACAGCTGGCGCATAGCACAGCAACGGTCGGAAATTTGAGTATCAAATTCCTCAGGGCTATCATGTTCCTCACTGTGTAGGCAATCCGCACTGGCGAATTCCTAACTCCTCAGTCAGAACAAATTCCTCAGAGACCAGAAGAACTTAGTCTCTGTCACTGAAGAATATGACTGAACTGTATGAGATTTCCAATGGCTTCACTCGAAGGGATTGGTAGGTGTAGGATTTTGAGTTGAGCATCACATGGAAATTTTTCCTTAGTATTTCCTCGACCCCCTTTAACAGTACGGTGTTTCCTATGACTCAAGAAAGAGAAAATGAAACTATGAAAACAAAAGTCTTCACGCTTCATGTTCCTCAAATGAATACCAAGTCTTCAAGGTCACACCAATTTCTTCACTTTCAAAGTCTTCAGAAAGTCTTCAGAAATCAAAGTCTTCAGTCGAAGAACTTCATTTTTAGGGGTCGACTTTCTCTGTAAATATCAAACTCCTCATAGACTTATAGACCTGTGTACACTCATAAACACATTAGTCCCTTAACCTATAAGTCTTCAATACACCAAAATCACTAAGGGGCACTAGATGCACTTACAATCTCCCCCTTTTTGGTGATTGATGACAATATAGGTTAAGTTTTCAACGGGGATAAACATATGAAGTGTAAATACTGATATTGAGGAATTTGATTGCAAGATATAGAAGAACTCCCCCTGAAGATGTGCATAGTGAGGAATTTGCTTTTGAAGCAATGCACACTTGAAGAGTTGAATCATGGAGATCTCCCCCTATATCTTGTAATTCATACACGCATTTGACATAATATATGAAGAATTTGAAATGCATGATGAAATATGGTGACTGATGTAATTCAGCATGCGTGCAGTAACATTAACGAGGAATAAGCATGCAGAAGAATGAGCAAAAGTATCAGGCCACCATAGAGTTTTAAGTTTACAACTCGATCCAACAAAGTCATCAGAAGAACGAGAGTTGTAACTTAGAAAAAAACGCCCATATAGATAGACCCGCTTGAAGACTAACTCAAATTTCTCCCCCTTTGTCATCGAATGACCAAAAGGTTCGAAAATGAGGACTAACGCCCCAGAAGAATATCAAGTTGATGAAGGAGCGCCAGCGTTGTTGGGGTTGTTTGTTGATGTAGGGCCTGCCGCAGTGTCGTCCAAGTCTTCATGTTCATCGGTGTCACGCGATGAAGAATAGGAGCTGGCCACCAAGGAGGAACCTTGACCTTCTTGTATTTCTTCGGTGGAGGTGCAGACCAGTCAAAGTCCTCCTTGAGACCCATTTTCTTCAGATCTTCTGCGCTATAAATGTGCGACAGAACAGCCCAGGTGCGGTTGAGGGTTTCATGAAGGTAGTAATGGTTTTTCTTCACTGCATTGTGGGTAGCAGTCATGTTGTGAAGAATTGAACCAAACTGACGCTTGACCCATTTGTGATTGCGATCAACCTTCTGGTGAAGACTGAGGAGAAGCTCACGGTCAGTCATCACCCTGGGAGCTGTGCCTTGAGGATTTGGCTTGGTTGCGTTGGCGGCAGAGTCATGGGTGGCAGAGTCATCATTGGTGGAGTAGGATGCAGCCTTGCGAAATTGACCATCCAATGGACGAATGCCTTCATCAATAACAGCAGTAGCCTTGCCCTTTTCATCAGCTGAGGAAAATGTCCGTTTGAGGACTTCAATCGGGGGCAAGTAGCTGCAATGGTTCAGTGTATCAGCTTTGTAGTTGAGTGAAGACCTTGTTCTGATGAATCTCATAATCCACGGAGCATAAGGCTTCAACTCAAACGGTGACATTGCGACATTGGCCAGAGTCCTCATGAAGAAATCATGGAAGTTGACGGGAACGCCATGAATGATATTGAAAAGCAGATTCTTCATGATGCCAACGACTTCTTCTTCATTCGAGTCGTGGCCCTTGATAGGACTCAATGTCTTCGTCAGAATGCGATAGACAGTCCGAGGCACATATAACAATTCCTTCACAAGGAATTTTGTTCTTGGGGCCTGACCTGGCTTCAAGGCTTCATCAGCACTTGCATATAGTGATCTGTAAGCTCAGGTTCACTGTAGACGCAACGAGCAGCTTCAAGGGGAGGACTGAGAGGCAAAGCACGAAGCAATTCAGTAGCTGGTGCCTTGTAGTGAGTATTTTCAGACATCCAGTCCAGCACCCATGAATTCACATCTTCAGAGTCTCCGGTGATGTGCAGAGTTGCATAAAATTGAAGAATGAGCTCTTCATTCCAATCACATATATCAGTGCAGAAATTTAACAGTCCAGCGTCGTAAAGAACACTGAGGACTGGCCGAAGCACGGCAGAGATTCCATATCCACGTGAGGAATGTGCTCATGATCGAAGACTTTGTCTTTGTTGAACAGCACTGAGGAATAAAAATTTGCCTGGCTGGCAGTCCAGAAACGCCTCTTCCTAATGCGAGCAGAGTCATAGGGGTTGTAATCAGTGAAGAATACGTGCTCGCCGAAGAAATCATTAGCCTTGAATTTTTGCTTCCTTGAGAATGGATCCTTTGGCTTGGGCAGAGGAGTGTCAGTCAGTTGCATTACAACCTCAGGAATCGCAATCTCAGGTTCTTCAGGCTGAGGAATTTCTGGTTCCTCTTCAGTGGCAGCCTGGGTCTTCAATTCTTCATTTTCATTTTCTTCAGCACTAGTGGCTGGAATTTCTTCATGAGCTTCATCAGATCCCATTTGAACTGTAGTTGCTGGGGACTGAGGAATTTGTTGCAATGGTGTGAAGAGTGGAGAGTTGGGGTGCTGACTTTCCCAAAAGTCATCATTCATCACTGGTGTGGTACAGCCAATGTCCACATCTTCATCTTCCATTTCTTCAACGCCAGCCTCTTCAGCAGTAAACTGAGGCATAGGCGAGGAAACTGTGGGGGTTGAAGGGATTTTATCCACTTCAATTTCTTCATCCATCTGCTCTGACGAAGCAGCAGAAGGATTTTCTTCATCAGATCCGCTAGGGATCACATATTCTTCATCAAAAGGGACGATTTCCTTTGATGGCATGGAGGAAACTGGAACAGCATCAATTGGATTAGCAAATGAGCTTGTCAATTTCTTCATTTTTTTTGGTGCTGAAGAATCTGAAGGAGTTGATGCTTTCCTTTTCTTCACTGCTGCACGCTCTGCAGCCTTGGTCTTCTTCACATCTGATGCAGATGGAAGGATTGGAGTTGGAGTAGGCGCAGGAGGAGCAGAGGAATTTGGTTCAGTTTCTTCAGGCACAACTGATGCAGTTGCCCTGACCTCTTCATTTTCTTCAGGTGCAGCACTAGTGGATGCCCTGGCAATTTCATCAGCGGCTGGAATGCAGTCATCAGCCCTGGAACTCACATTTTCTTCAGCAGCCTGATTGTCATCAGCGGTGCTGGCATGTTCTTCAGTTGGCTGAGCAGATGCTTCAGCCTGAGGAATTTCTTGTTGCGATGGGGCTGCAACATTGGAGGTGAACATCTTAGTCAGTTTAACAAACCTGACCTTGGCTCCTTTCCAATCAGCATAGTAAGCATTGAAATCATCGCTGAGGACTTTGATTTCAGACTGGATCTTCACAAGTTCATCAGTTGTCATAGAGACAACGTTGTTCTTCAGGAATTTCTCCTTCCTGTACTGTGCTTTCTTGAGCTGCCTGGCCTTCTCAAATTTCCATTTCTCTTCTTGGATGAAGGCAGTCAGCATATGACTTTGGCCAGGAGTCAGCTTGAAGTCAGGCATAGGAGTGTTTGGGTCCTTGTGCCAGAGATCAATGTAATCGAGGATCAACTTTGGATCCAAAAGCAGAGGCACATTTGTGCCCTTGGCTCTAGCGGCCCTGACTTGCCTATCTCTGATGATTTCAGCAAGTTCTTCATCATCAGCTTCGTCTTCTTCAGACGGCACTTGGAAGGCGACCTGCTTCTTGTGAGGACTTGGGCGAGAGCCTCGTCCAGCAGTGGTCTTTGTCTTCAGCAGAGAGGGTCCTGTTGAAGAATTTGGTGCAGCTGAGGAACTAGCTGAAGCTCCTGAGGCAATAGAGATGCCTGTAGTCCTTTGGCACGTGGCAAGATGCACAGGTGCTGAGGAATTGGTCGGAGCAGCTGAGGACTTTGGAGGGGCAGGAGCAGCGTGAGGAATTGGCCGTGAGGACATTGACGGTGAAGCACTTGGCTTACGCGCAGGCTTCTTTGCCATGGATTTCTTCGGCTTGACAGAGAGCCTCAGCAGGCAGCAGCAGCAGCAGAGTCCTCATTGAATTTCCTCACTGCATCTTTTGCTTGTTTGGCCAACTTGGCCTGGCGCTTGGCCCATTCATCAGGATAATCTTCACCACGCTTGAGGCTGGTGAGATCAGCTTCTTGGCCAGGTGCCAACGGAGGTCTTGAGCATGGAGGATTGAGTGCGAATTTCTTCATGTACTTGGGAGTCACATATCTGTACTCCCTCCACTCTCTTGCCCATCTCCTCTCTATCTTCTGAATGCGCACCTTGCGCTGATTTTTATCTTCCTCAGGGGGTGTGCAGTACCCAGCATAGATGTCCTCAGGGATTTCAAATGCAGTGTTGACCTCAGGCCTCTTTCCTCCTTTCTGTGGCTTCTTTCCATCAGCCATTTTCTTTGGATGAGGAATTTGAACAGTTGAATTCTCTGAAGAAGTATGCAACTTTTCTTTGAGGAACGCTGCAAATGAGTTAAGTTGATGAGAACCTAGTGATTCAGCAGCGGACATGAGTACCTGTGAACAGAGTATAGTTGCGAGGAATTTGGAGAGGTCATATGCGTTCTCAGAAGGTTTTTCAAAAAGAACAAGTTTGAGGAATTTGACCAGATGAGTCTTGAAGAATTTCACTAAGCTTTCTTTGTCTTAGGTTCCAGAGTTGTATAGATCGAAGATCCACACAATTGAGGAATCTTGAAGAAAAAATATTGCTTAGAGAAACGAATCAAGAACAGATGACATGTGTGGTGTTTAGTGTGTAAAGAATTTGAAGAATAAACACCTTTGAAGATTTTGTAGAAATCATTTGAATCAAGGAGGGCAGTAAAAGTAACTTTTAATTACCCTGAACGAAGAACACGATGAACTGTGAGGTAGAGATGAGAAGTTCGTCTGTGCAGATCTTCCACGCCCTAACTCGGCGGAGGAAGACAGCTACGGCGGCGGCGGAGTGAAGATTTCCGCGGCCGGCGCGAGTACGGCGGCGACGAGGTCGAGGCAGTGAAGCTCTTCCTCACCGGCGACGATGAAGTAGCAGCGGCGCTAGGGTTTGAGAAGCTCGAGCGGGAGAGAGGTCGAGCGGAGTAAAGGAAGTGAGGAAGGGGAGAGGGGGTATTTATAGCCACGGTGAAAAACTGTTCGCCCGAAGAAATTGGACGAACGTGCCCCTGACCCTTCTCATTCGCTTGACATGTGTCACCCACGTACTGAGAAGTGGAGATCGTGTTAGATCGTGGGTGAATAGATAAGTATTTCGTGGGATGCGGAACGGTTTGAGCGGCAAATCCGAAAATTTGGATAAGATAAGTTAAAAGTTCCGTTCGCAAATTCTTCAGCTGACAAGGACACAGTGAACATTTTGAATGAGTTTCAAATAGAACGCACATGAAGAATTTGTGAATAGATTGGGTTGAGTATAGCATAGAGGGGGAAGGGTCCGATCACATTCACTTAGCAGAAAAACCAACTTGAAGAATTAGCCATAAGTGAATGCTGTAGAGGACATAAACTCATATATATATATGAAGAAAAACGACGGAGAAGGTGAAGACAATGCAAAGTTGAAGAACATGAGCAACTGAGGAATTTCATCTGAGGAAAAACTCAAATTGAAGATTTTCAACTTTTGTGGTGGCGTGACCCACCGTATAAGAATGATGATTTCAGACACCGCGTACAATTGTCGTAGGGCTCTGAGAATCAAATTCTTCATTAATTTCTTCACACTTAGAGTGTTATTCTTCATTGATTGAAGAAAAATGTTTCTTCATGTGTTGCACATCTAAGTCATCAATTTTGCATAAGTGTTAGGATGAGTGTCCTTTTCAAAGAACATTCGAAGATTCTAGGATATTTAGCTCACACTGCAACTTGCTAAATCTCTTCTCATCCAAGGGCTTTGTGAAGATATCGGCTAGCTGTTCTTCAGTCTTCACATGCTCAATAGAAATGTCGCCCTTCAACACATGATCGCGAAGAAAATGATGACGAATCTGAATGTGCTTTGTCTTCGAGTGCTGAACTGGGTTGTGAGCAATCTTGATGGCACTCTCATTGTCACAGAAGAGAGGCACATTCTTCACGTTGACGCCGTAGTCCTTGAGAGTTTGCTTCATCCACAGCAATTGAGCACAGCAAGAACCAGCAGCAATGTACTCAGCTTCAGCAGTAGACAGTGATACGCAGTTCTGTTTCTTCGAGGACCAACAGACCAAAGATCGTCCGAGGAAATGACATGTACCAGATGTTGACTTGCGGTCCACACGATCACCAGCATAGTCAGAGTCAGAATATCCAATGAGATCAAAAGCCGAGCCCTTGGGGTACCATAATCCAAGTGTTGGTGTGTGAGCTAGATATCGAAGAATATGTTTCACAGCCTTATGGTGTGATTCCTTCGGTGTAGCTTGAAATCGGGCACACATGCAAACACTAAGCATAATATCTGGCCTAGATGCACATAAATACAATAAAGAACCAATCATGGAGCGGTATACCTTTTGATCGAAGTCAATACCATTTTCATCAGTGCACAGATGGCCATTTGTGGGCATCGGAATTTTGACGCCTTTGCAATCTTGCATGCCGAATTTCCTCAGTACATCCTTGAGGTATTTCTCCTGAGATATGAATATGCCATTGCGCTGTTGACGAATTTGAAGACCTAAGAAGAATTTCAACTCTCCCATCATAGACATTTGATATTCTTCACTCGTCATATAGGCAAATTCATCACTATAACGTTGGTCAGTACAGCCAAAGATAATATCATCAACATATATTTGGCACACAAACAATTCACCATCATAAGATTTAGTGAAAAGAGTAGGGTCGAGTGAACCGGGTTTGAAGCCTTTCTTCATGAGGAATTCCTTCAAAGTATCATACCATGCCCGAGGGGCCTGCTTGAGGCCATAGAGGGCCTTATTGAGTCTGAAGACTTTGTCAGGATGCTTTGGATCTTCAAAACCTGGGGGTTGAGCAACATATACTTCTTCCTCAAGCTTACCATTGAGGAATGCACTTTTCACATCCATTTGATATAAAGTGATATCATGATGGTTAGCATAAGCAAGTAATATGCGAATAGCTTCAAGTCTAGCAATAGGTGCAAAAGTTTCATCGAAATCAATTCCGTCAACCTGTGTGTAGCCTTGAGCTACAAGTCATGCCTTATTCCTCACCACAAGGTCATTTTCATCTTGCTTGTTGCGGTAGATCCACTTTGTGCCAATGATATTGTGCTTGCGAGGATCTGGACGTTTAACCAGTTCCTGGACGTTGTTGAGTTCGAATTGATGTAATTGTTCATGCATGGCCTGAATCCACTCAGGCTCCAGAAATGCTTCATCTACCTTAGTGGGCTCTGTGATAGAGACAAAAGCATAGTGCCCACAAAAGTTAGATAAATGTGAAGCTTTTGAGCGTGTGAGAGGACCTGGTGCTTCAATGTCATCGATGATCTTTTCAACTTGCACTTCTTTTGCAACGCGAGGATGAGTTGGTTGTCGTCGAGGAATTTGATCAGCATTTTCTTCAGCACCATTTCTTCAGCATTTTCTTCAGGTGCATTAGCTCGACGTTCTTCACGTTCTGGAATGAATTCTTCAGCAGATTCTTCGGTAGGAATGACATCCTCAGTAGCCTTGAACTTGATAGTTTCCTCAGGTGCTGGTTCATCTATCACAGAGGGTAGGTGCTCTCTTTGCGAGCCATTAGTTTCATCGAACCGCACATCTACAGTTTCAACAACCTTGTGAAGAACGTTGTTGAAGACTCTGTAGGTGTGCGAGTCCTTTCCGTAACCAAGCATAAAACCTTCATGTGCTTTCGGTGCAAATTTAGCATTGTGATGAGGATCTCTAATCCAACATTTAGCACCGAAGACTTTGAAATAACTCACATTGGGTTTCTTGTCAGTGAGGAGTTCATAGGCAGTCTTCTTGAAGAATTTGTGAAGATATACCCTGTTGATGATGTGGCACGCAGTATAAATTGCCTCGATCCAGAAGTGACGAGGCGTCTTGTACTCATCAATCATAGTGCGATCCATCTCAACAAGAGTTCTGTTCTTGCGCTCCACGACGCCATTCTGCTGAGGAGTGTAAGGAGCAGATAACTCATGAGTAATACCAAGTTCATCAAGATAGTCATCAAGACCAGAATTCTTGAACTCAGTTCCATTGTCACTTCTGATGTGCTTGATCTTCACAGCAAAGTTGGTTGAAGCCCTGGAGGAAAATCGTTTGAAGACTTCCTGCACTTCATGTTTGTAAGTAACAATGTGTACCCATGTGTATCGAGAGTAATCATCAAAAATAACAAAGCCATAGAGAGATGCATCATTTGTGACTGCTGAGTAATGGTTAGGACAGAAGAGATCCATATGAAGCAATTCAAATGGTCGAGTAGTGGTCATGATAGTCTTCGCTGGATGCTTAGCCTTGGTCATCTTTCCAGCTTCACAAGCTCCACACAAGTGATCCTTGAGGAATTTGACATTCTCAATGCCAATGACATGCTTCTTCTTCCCAAGCGTGTACAAATTCCCCATGCCTGCATGACCAAGTCGTCGATGCCATAGCCAGCCTTTTGAAGCTTTTGCAAGTAGGCACACGGCTGGTTGCGGTCCTGTAGAGAAATCAACAGTATACAAGTCTCCTCTCCTAAAGCCTTCGAAGACTTTGGAATTGTCAGCTTCCATAACCACAACACAACGATACTTGCCAAAGACAACAACCATATCAAGATCACAAAGCATTGAGACAGACATGAGGTTGTATCCTAAGGACTCGACAAGCATGACTTTGTCCATGTGTCGATCCTTTGTGATCGCAACCTTACCTAGACCCAATACCTGACTTTTGCCTTTGTCAGCAAAGATGATATGCTTCAGATGCGATGGTGATAAGGGAGCATCCATCAATAGATTCTTGTCACCAGTCATGTGATTTGTACATCCACTATCGAGGACCCACTCAGTGGCTTTGGGTTGATCATCCTGCAGATGAATTAGTGCAGCTTACGAACTTCATATACTTCATCAGTGAAGAATATGACATCACAGTTCATCAGACCAATTTCATCAAGCAATGCAATAGTTAAAACAGTATGAGGACGTGAGAAATGAAAGTTCATTTCTTCATGATTAGCATGCGTCCTTTCAGGCACTTTTCAGGTCTCCAGCAAATTCTTCAGACGTTAAAGTACGTCTGAAGACCTGACCTTGCATAAAAGATTAGTTCTTTTTCTTCACCACCCACATCTGAAGGGGTGGAAAAGAGTTCATCACTCTGTGAGCTCCATACGAGAAAGGTGGCACAGAAGCCAATCCATTTCGTTTCACATAAGAGGAGTTAGGGTAAGCATATGAATAAGAAGACAAATTCTTTGAGGACTTATGAACATAATGATTAGAAGAATAATGCTCATATTCATAGCCCTTAGCTCTTCCCTGCGAAACAGAGTTGTTAGCACGATGATGTTCATATGAGGACTTTGATCCTCTTGAGGAATATGATCCATATGAAGAATTTGATCTGGGGTTCCTATTCTTCACAGGTGGTGTCATGAGGACATTCACCTGAAGACTTTCAAGGCACCTTTTGGGAACCCAGATTTTCTTCATAGGAGAACCATTCCTGCAGTTAGTGCCAACATATCTAGCAAATACTTCACCATTCTGATTTTTAAATAGTTTATAGTTGGAGTCAAATGACTCATCAGAAGAATGAGAAGATTCACATGTAAAGCCAGATAAATTAGATGGATCAACTGGAGGTCCCTTTGCAGCAACCCATGAGGTTTTGGGGTACTGCTCAGGCTTCCAATATGTAGCATCAGCATTGAGTTTCCTCTCAAAGGCAATACCCTCTTTCCTAGGGTTCCTGTTGAGGATCTGCTTTTTAAGCACATCACAAAGAGTCTGATGCCCTTTGAGGCTTTTGTACATGCCTGTCATGTACAATTCCTTCAGCCCTGCATCGTCAGTGATACTAGCAATGTCCTCAGATGAGGAATTAGTGATAGCAGAGACAGTTGAAGAATTTGTAGCATTAGAAGCATTTGAACATTCAGGTGAAGAATTAGCAGATTCACGTTCAATGCATTTCAAACATGGAGGAACAAATTCTTCCTGAGCAGCGCTGATTTGTTGAGCAAGTAATGAATCGCGTTCCTTCTGAAGATCTTCATAACTCACTCTTAGCTTCTCAAGATCTTGCTTTCTTTGAAGAAATTCATAAGAAAGCTTCTCATGATCAGATAAGAGAGTGTTATGATGACCTTGAAGGTTGTCAAATCTAGACTGAAGTCTCTGAAGATTTTCAGTCAAGGTTTTAGTGCGACCCATTTCTTCACCCAACATATCATCACTTTTATCTAGCATGTTTTGAACCTTTTCCAAGGCCTTTTGTTGTTTAGTGGCAATACAAACAAGCTTGGTATAGCTAGGTCCAAAATCATCATCAGATTCATCATCACTAGACTCGGATGAGGAACATTCGGTTACCTTGGCACCTTTTGCCATGAGGCATGGTGCAGAAGATGATGGTTCAGGTTCGAAAGTCATCGTTTTGAGTGATTCCTTGAAATCCTCAAACCAGGGATCATGACAAGTTCGATGACCTTCATAGACGTCAGAGATTCGGTCCCAGATAAGCTTCGCATTGCAAAGATGCATAATGCGCCTGAATTCATCACTGGATAGGCAGGAACAGATGATATCCTTCGCCCTGATGTCAAGTCGAGTGTACCTGCGAATATCATCAGTGTCCGCCATCTTGCATAGATCGGTAAGACCAATCTTAGTGACGGTCCACAGCTCGTTGTTCAGTGCCATGAGGCGCTTCCTCATCATGGCCTTCCACTTGGGATAATCATGACCGTCAAAGATGGGGCATGTCACTTTCTTCATACCTGCGGTCGACATAACTAAAAATCCAGGCGGTTAAACCAAAATCACATAGAACAAGGGAGTACCTTGCTCTGATACTAATTGAAAGTGCGTTATTTCGACTAGAGGGGGTGAATAGGCGATTTTTATGAATTCTTCACTGAGGAATTTGCGGGTGAGGAAATTCCTTAGCGAAGAACTACTTGCAGCGGAATAAGTACTCAAGAGTAAGCATAGCAGAACATAGGCATGGTCATCATGATGAAATGAAGACAAACACAAAGTACAGAAAGCGTAAACACAGGATAGCACAGGATGAAGACAAACAGACTGAAGAAATTGAACTGGGGAAATTGAGAAAGTCTTCAGTCAAAGTCTTCAAACACAGATATGACAAGCACACAACACAGCAATGAGGAAATGAAAGAGTTGAGGAAATATAACCAGTAGGCTTGGTGAAGACAATGATTTGGTAGACCAGTTCCAACTGCTGTCTCAGTTGTACATCTGATTAGGGCGGCTAGGTATTTAAACCTGAGGACACACAGTCCCGGACACCCAGTCCTGAACACGCAGTCCAGGACACTTAGTCCTCACCATATTCCCCTTGAGCTAAGGTCACACAGACCTCACCGATCACTTGTGGTAAGTCTTCAGGTGACTTCCGAACCTTCACAAACTCGGTCACTCGGCGATCCACAATTCCTCTTGGATGCTCTAGACCATGACGCCTAACCATCTGGAAGAAGCACAGTCTTCAAAGGTAACAAGCGTCGGATCCACGCAGGATCCACGGGAATATCAAGAATAACAAAGTCCGATAAAATAGTGACGTTTGCAACCACAACAGGCACGTCCTCACAAATACCGACAGGTATAGCAGTTGATTTATCGGCCATTTGCAAAGATATTTCAGTAGGTGTCAACTTATTCAAATCAAGTCTACGATATAAAGAGAGAGGCATAACACTAACACCGGTCCAAGATCACATAAAGCAGTTCTAACATAATTTCTTTTAATGCAGGATGGTATAGTGGGTACTCCTGGATCTCCATGTTTCTTTGGTATTCCACTCTTAAAAGTATAATTAGCAAGCATGGTGGAAATTTCAGCTTCCGGTATCTTTCTCTTATTTGTAACAATTTCTTTCATATACTTAGCATAAGGATTCATTTTAAGCATATCAGTCAAACGCATTCGCAAAAAGATAGGTCTAATCATTTCTGCAAAGCGCTCAAAATCCTCATCATCCTTTTTCTTGGATGGTTTGGGAGGAAAAGGCATGGGTTTCTGAACCCATGGCTCTCTTTCTTTACCGTGCTTCCTAGCAACAAAGTCTCTCTTATCATAACGTTGATTCTTTGATTGTGGGTTATCAAGATCAACAGCAGGTTCAATTTCTACATCGTTGTCATTACTGGGTTGAGCATCAACATGAACATCATCATTAACATTATCACTAGTTTCATGTTCATTACCAGATTGTGTTTCAGCATCAGAAATAGAAATATCATTGGGATTCTCAGGTGTGTCTACAACAGGTTCACTAGAAGCATGCAAAGTCCTATCATTTTTCTTTTTCTTCTTTTTAGAAGGACTAGGTGCATCTTTATTATTTCTCTGAGAATATTGCTCAATTCTCTTAGGATGGCCTTCAGGATACAAAGGTTCCTGAGTCATTTTACCAGTTCTAGTAGCCACTCTAACAGAAAAATCATTATTCTTACTATTTAATTCATTGAGCAAATCATTCTGAGCTTTAAGTACTTGTTCTACTTGAGTGGTAACCATAGAAGCATGTTTACTAATGAGTTTAAGTTCACCTTTAACTCTAGACATATAATCACTCAAGTGTTCAATCATATAAGCATTGCGTTTCAGTTGTCTACCAAAATAAGCATTAAAATCTTCTTGCTTAACCATAAAATTATCAAACTCATCCAAACATTGGCTAGCAAACTTAGTAGGCGGGATTTCAGCTTTGTCATATCTATAGACATAATTTACCTTTACTACCTGTGTCGGGTTATCAAGACCATGTGTTTCTTCAGTAGGTGATGGATTAAAACCATGTATTTCTTCAACAGGCGGTAAATTAAGACCATGTATTTCTTCAATAGGAGGTAAATTCTTAACATCTTCAGCTTTTATACCCTTTTCCTTCATAGATTTCTTTGCTTCTTGCATATCTTCAGGACTGAGAAATAGAACACCCCTTTTCTTCGGAGTTGGCTTAGGAGTTGGTTCAGGAAGTGTCCAATTATTTTCATTAGTCAACATATTATTCAATAAAATTTCAGCTTCATCTGGCGTTCTTTCCCTGAAAACACAACCAGCACAACTATCCAGGTGGTCTCTAGAAGCATCGGTTAGTCCATTATAAAAGATATCCAGTATTTCGTTTTTCTTGAGAGGATGACCAGGCAAAGCATTAAGTAATTGGAGATGCCTCCCCCAAGCTTGTGGGAGACTCTCTTCTTCAATTTGCACAAAATTATATATTTCCCTTAAAGCAGCTTGTTTCTTATGAGCAGGGAAATTTTTAGCAGAGAAGTAATAAATCATATCCTGGGGACTACACACACAACCAGGATCAAGAGAATTAAACCATGTTTTAGCATCACCCTTTAATGAGAACGGAAATATCTTAAGGATATAATAGTAGCGAGTTTTCTCATCATTAGTGAACAGGGTGGCTATATCATTTAATTTAGTAAGATGTGCCACAACAGTTTCAGATTCATAGCCATAGAAAGGATCAGATACAACCAAAGTAATTATATCAGGATCAATAGAGAATTCATAATCCTTATCAGTAACAAAGATAGGTGAAGTAGCATAAGCAGGATCATATTTCATTCTAGCATTCAGAGTTTTTTGTTTCAGCTTAGCTAATAATTTCTTAAGATCACTCCTATCATTGCAAGCAAGAAAGTCTCTAGCAGTTTCTTCATCCATAACATAGCCCTCAGGCACAACAAGCAATTCATATTTAGGGGGAGAGTCTTCATCATCACTTTCATCAATATTATCAGTTTCAATAACTTCATTCTCTCTAGCCCTAGCAAGTTGTTCATCAAGAAATTCACCAAGTGGCACAGTAGTATCAAGCATAGAAGTAGTTTCATCATAAGTATCATGCATAGCAGAAGTGGCATCATCAATAACATGCGACATATCAGAATTAATAGCAGAAGTAGGTTTAGGTGTCGCGAGCTTACTGAAAACAGAAGGTGAATCAAGTGCATAGCTAGATGGCAGTTCCTTACCTCCCCTCGTAGTTGAGGGATAAATTTTTGTTTTCGCGTCTTTCAAGTTCTTCATAGTGACCAGCAGATATAAATCCCAAGTGACTCAAAGAATAGAGCTATGCTCCCCAGCAACGGCGCCAGAAAATAGTCTTGATAACCCACAAGTATAGGGGATCGCAACAGTTTTCGAGGGTAGAGTATTCAACCCAAATTTATTGATTCGACACAAGGGGGGCTGAAGAATATTCTCAAGTATTAGCAGTTGAGTTGTCAATTCAACCACACCTGGATAACTTAGTATCTGCAGCAAAGTATTTAGTAGCAAAGTAATATGGAAGTAACAGTAACGATAGCAAAAGTAATATTTTTGGGTTTTGTAGTGATTGTAACAGTAGCAACGGAAAAGTAAATAAGCGGAGAACAATATATGAAAAGCTCGTAGGCATTGGATCGGTGATGGAGAATTATGCCGGATGCGGTTCATCATGTAACCGTCATAGCATAGGGTAACACAGAACTAGCTCCAATTCATCAATGTAATGTAGGCATGTATTCCGAATATAGTCATACATGCTTATGGAAAAGAACTTGCATGACATCTTTTGTCCTACCCTCCCGTGGCAGCGGGGTCCTATTGGAAACTAAGGGATATTAAGGCCTCCTTTTAATAGGGAACCGGACCAAAGGATTAACACATAGTGAATACATGAACTCCTCAAACTATGGTCATCATCGGGAGTGGTCCCGATTATCGTCACTTCGGGGTTGCCGGATCATAACACATAGTAGGTGACTATAGACTTGCAAGATAGGATCAAGAACTCACATATGTTCATGAAAACATAATAGGTTCAGATCTGAAATCATGGCACTCGGGCCCTAGTGACAAGCATTAAGCATAGCAAAGTCATAGCAACATCAATCATAGAACATAGTGGATACTAGGGATCAAACCATAACAAAACTAACTCGATTACATGATAAATCTCATCCAACCCATCACCGTCCAGCAAGACTACGATGGAATTACTCACGCACGGCGGTGAGCATCATGAAATTGGTGATGGAGGATGGTTGATGATGACGATGGCGATGGATTCCCCTCTCCAGAGCCCCGAACGAACTCCAGGTCAGCCCTCCCGAGAGAGTTTAGGGCTTGGCGGCGGCTCCGTATCGTAAAACGCGATGAATCTTTCTCTCTGATTTTTTCCCCGAACACGAACATATAGAGTTGGAGTTGAGGTCGGTGGAGCTCCAGGGGGCCCACGAGGTAGGGGGCGCGCCCAGGGGGGCAGGCGTGCCCCCCACCCTCGTGGAAAGGGTGTGGCCCCCTGGCCTTGATTCTTTCGCCGGTATTTTTTATTATTTCCAAAAATAATCTCCGTAAAGTTTCAGGTCATTCCGACAACTTTTGTTTCTGCACATAAATAACACCATGGCAATTCTGCTGAAAACAGCGTCAGTCCGGGTTAGTTCCATTCAAATCATGCAAGTCAGAGTCCAAAACAAGGGCAAAAGTGTTTGGAAAAGTAGATACGTTGGAGACGTATCAGGGTCCGGTGCGGATGCGGTTCGCCTGCCTCTCTCCTACCAAGCTGCACGGCCGCGTCGAGCTATGGTTCAATGGAGAGGGCTACGACATCAAGCTGGAGCCCGAGCTCGCCGCACAGGGCCGTGGTGCGGCTCCTTCCCCTCCACCCCCGCCCTCCAACGGCAAAGGCACCGGTGACAAGGACACAGATCAAGACAATGACGAGAGCATGGGCGACGACTCCATCAACACCGCGGCGTGGGACAAGCTGGGTCTCCACGACAAGTCTCTGGACAAGACGGTGGGTCCGTCCAAGGGTAGGGGCCTGGCGGCGGCTGCGTCGCTTGGCCCAGTGAGCGCTCCTCCGGATGTGGACCAATACGGCTCCAACATGGCCCTTGACTCTGACGCGGACCGGGGTGCGACGGCCTCGTGCGAATTTGGTCGCCGCTCCTCTCTGCTCACATGCGTGTTTTCTCTGGGGATCGCTGTGGGAGACCGGGATGCGGCTCCGTCATGTGGACGTCCCCTACTCCCGGCGGTGTGAGCAAGAGCGGATCGGTGCGGCAGGCGAAGAAGACGGCGGGGCGCAAGGTGGTTGCGTCGATCCCGCCAATGGAGAACCTGGGCGCCCCGGCCACTCCGAAGCAGGCGGTCATGGCGCTGGCATCTCCGAATGCTCCGGCTGGGGGCGGACCCGCGGCTTCCCCTGCTAGACTTGCCGCGGACCTGGTGGCGGAGGCCGTGGCGCTACCGATTAACAAGGCCAGGCGTTCCAAGGCGGTGGCTGCGGCTGCGGCTCCGACTCCGACGCGCACCAGCGGCCGCCCCAAGGGCGCCAAGGGCAACCTCCCGTCTCTGCAACGCGTTCAACTCCTGTAGGCCGAGAAGAACATGGAGATCGAAGGTAACAGCCACCCCCTTCTCGCTGTACGATTCTAGATTCCTTTTCGGATGTGCACTTGGGGAGATTTTCGGGGATAGTGGGGTTGATTTGGCGAGTGAATGCGAGGCTCGCGAACTGATTTCCCTTGTCCGTTCGAAAGAACTTGCGCAGGCAGCTTTAGCTAGAGCTGCTGCTGTTGGGGAACGTAGTAATAATTCAAAAAAATTCCTACGTGTCACCAAGATCAATCTAGGAGATGCTAGCAACGAGAGAGAGGGAGTGCATCTTCATACCCTTGAAGATCGCTAAGCGGAAGCGTTACAAGAACGCGGTTGATGGAGTCGTACTCGCGGCGATTCAAATCGCGGAAGATCCGATCTAGCGCTGAATGGACGGCGCCTCCGCATTCAACACACGTATAGCCCGGGGATGTCTCCTCCTTCTTGATCCAGCAAGGGGAGAGGAGAAGTTGAGGGAGAACTCCAGCAACACGACAGCGTGGTGGCGATGGAGCTCATGGTTCTCTGGCAGAGCTTCGCTAAGCACTACGGAGGAGGAGGAGGAGTTGGAGGAGGAGAGGGCTGCGCCAGGGGAAGGGGTCATCGCTGCCCTCCAGTGGGAAGGGGAGAGGGAGAGGCGCCCTAGGGTTTCCCCTAGGGGCGGTGGCCAGGGCAGATTGGATCTCTCTAGGAAAACCCTAGGGAGACTTGCCCCCCAAGCCAAGCCAGGTGGAGGCTTGCCTCCCAAGTCAGGTGGAGGCGCCTCACCTCCCCAAGCAACGTGAGAAAGGGTGCGGGGGCGCACAGCCCCTTAGTGGGCTGGTTTTCCCCCTCCCCTTGGCCCATGAGGCCCTGCAACACTTGTCGGGGCCCCCGAAACACCTTTCGGTCATGCTGGCCATAGCCTGGTACCCCCAGAACACTTCCGGACTCCAATACCCTTTGTCCAATATACCGATCTTTACCTCCGGACCATTCCGGAACTCCTCGTGATGTCCGGGATCTCATCCGGGACTCCGAACTACCTTCGGTAACCACATACAATTTCCCATAACAACTCTAGCATCACCGAACCTTAAGTGTGTAGACCCTACGGGTTCGGGAACTGTAGCGATCCGACCTCAGACGGTCAAATCTCTGTGTATAAGTGTCATCCCTGGATCGGTAATACTGACACACACAGTACTTGAAGGATTTATAACAGAGTGCAATCACACACTTATTACATCGAATGTCTCAAAAGAGAACTTATTACAACAAATATGGCTTAAGGCCATCTAAATAAGATAACTGCGGAAGCATCGAAGGTAAATGAGTCCATCAACTCCAACGGCATAGCTGAGTGCATGACAGCGACCTAGCGCACCTTACTCTTCGTCTAAAAAGTCTGCAATGATAGGTTGCAGCCCGAAACGGGTCCGCACATGGATTATGCTGGCAAGATAACACAATAGAGCAATGAACAAGTAAATGCTATCACTACATGCATATATGGCTGGTGGAGGCTCTATGGTTATAATGTTTTTGCGAAAAGCCAATTTTTTTACTACAACAAAGGAATATATTTTGTTTAACTATCATGGTAGCTGTTAAACATTGAGAAGGTTCCTCAACCTCAATCCCAATTAAACAGTATTAATAACCTAACAAATTGAATTAGAGTGATGAGATCAACATGATAATCCAAGAACCAGATACTCAACATGTCCATAACCGGGGACACGGCTAACCATGATTAGTTTGTACACTCTGTAGAGTTTAGCGCACTTTTCCCCACAAGACTCGATCTCCTCCATTAGATTTCTCGCACTACAAGGTGTTTGAGAAACGGATGACTGAGACACGGTCTTTCAGAAGCATTAACTCTTTACTCTAGGTAGACAGTACCAACCTACATCCCCTATATCTGCTAGCCTACCACTAAAAGAGGTCACACAACATACTCAACCATTCCAGAGCCCATAATGGCTTGTGGCTGCACACGGAAGTCTTTTGCATGAATAATCTTATGATCCCTATGAGCCTGGGTGGCGAACCGTAGGATGATCACACGGGTACTCCGGGATATCCTAGGACAACATTGGATTCTCCAGGTGCCCGCAACCAATCAACCAGATGTGTATTTATGTACCCACCTTAAGTTAACCATTAAATTAACAATCTCACATCTGTCATGGATACACTCAAACCCAAACCACGTCTACGAGCATAGCATAGCAGTATAAGCATAACGTAGAAGTAACTCCCAGGGTTGATATAAAAGGGCAATAGGTTCTAACTCATCATCTACTTCCCAATACCCACAAATTAATCACATCCTAATCATGCAGTGTTTGAGGATTGTAACTAATGCATAAAAACTGGGTAATAAAGGGGTATGATCAACGTGTTACTTGCCTTGCTGACGATCCGCAAACCCTAGAGACTCGTAGTAGCACGCTTCGCACTACGGAAATTCTATCGAAACAAACAATAGCATACATAAGCACTCAAGCATAGATGCAAGGGTAAAACTCAAATAAGAAGATCAAATCTGAAAATTCAACTGAAGAGCTTCGACTTGCAAAAAGAATCAATCAAATCGGAGCTACGAAACTGAAACTACGATCAAAATAAATTCAAATTCAAATCTGCTTGAATCCAAATTTTAAATTATCAAAATCATGTTCAAGTTGTTGAACCTGAAAGAGGGGCTTGAGACGAAGATTTTGGCGTTGGTTTCACTGGATTTGGACAAACGGTTAAAAAGTTACGAGGGTTTGAAGATCAGGGGCTAATGTGCGATAAAAATAATCACGGATAGGTCCCTGGCCGAAAATAAACGGAAAAAGAAAAATCGATCGGACAAACGTCCGCTAACAGAGACGAACGGGCGAATTCGTTCGTTAAACGAACGAACGAACGAACGTTCGCAAAGTAACCTAAACAGAAGAAAACCGAACCGATCTAATAATAAAAAAACCGATCTAGGGTTTTAAAAAAACCGACGGTTTACACCTAAAACCGAAAAAACCGGCGGCGACGAAGTCAACGGCGGCAGTGGGATTCCCGCGAGTGGCGGCGTCGGCATGGGGCAGCGGCGCGGCGGCGTGGCAAGGCGGCGGCGCGGCGAGGTGAGGCGACA